>NC_050192.1:19649150-19681650 GCF_008315115.2 Sander lucioperca | reverse complement strand
GTCTGTCTCTCTGTTTCTCTCTCTCTCTGTGTGTTTGTCTCTCGCCCTCTGCAGGTCCCCATGATAGTAAAAGCTCTTCACAAGCAGCTGAAGGAGAAAAGTGTCAAAACCCGTCAGTGTTGTTTCAACATGTTGACTGAGCTGGTGAACGTCCTCCCGGGAGCCCTGACCACCCACATCCCTGTACTAATACCAGGTAATACCCACATCCCTGTACTAATACCAGGTAATACCCACATCCCTGTACTAATACCAGGTAATACCCACATCCCTGTACTAATACCAGGTAATACCCACATCCCTGTATTAATACCAGGTAATACCCACATCCCTGTACTAGTACCAGGTAATACCCACATCCCTGTACTAGTACCAGGTAATACCCACATCCCTGTACTAGTACCAGGTAATACCCACATCCCTGTACTAATACCAGGTAATACCCACATCCCTGTACTAATACCAGGTAATACCCACATCCCTGTACTAATACCTGGTAATACCCACATCCCTGTACTAATACCAGGTAATACCCACATCCCTGTACTAATACCTGGTAATACCCACATCCCTGTACTAATACCAGGTAATACCCACATCCCTGTACTAATACCAGGTAATACCCACATCCCTGTTCTAATACCAGGTAATACCCACATCCCTGTACTAATACCAGGTAATACCCACATCCCTGTTCTAATACCAGGTAATACTACACCACGGCTACTCCTACAACTACTACTCTCTCTGTGGCTCCTTTTTCACGGTATTTTTGAAAGTGTGTTCAATATGTTCAGAAAGCACTAAAATAGTTTCAAGAAGTGTAACAGTGTGTTAACTAACTCACGTTAGCAGTTGTTGTTTACGCTATCCGCCATTTCCCCAGTCAAAAATAGGCGATGTCCAAATGTGAATGAACAGACTCCATAGGAGGAAATGTCATTCTTATATGAGGCTCCTTTTTCAACTACAAAGTCAATATTGTGTTTCACTAACGACAAAACAACAAATTATCCGTTCATTTATATGGAACTAAGCTTTAGGAGCTTTCCATCTTTACTCTCCTCCCTCGACTATTTCTGACTGGCTCGATAGACGGAGACCGGAAGAACAACTGCTAACGTGAGTTGCTCAAAACCTTTCTTTTTAGTAAACTCTGTGGACACAAACAATGTTGTCAAGTCTTTCGTTAAGGTGTAGAGTCCCTGGTGATACTGGGAGCAAAGTCTCATGTTGTGTCGAGCCTTCTTAGTGGTTTAAAAATAGATATTTTGAGGCTAGCATCAAAGTGCCCCTAGCACTCCCATTCAAAAGGCCATTTGACTGAAAAACTAAAATACGGTCAATCTTAAAAGTGGCGCTTCCGTCCTAATTATGCTTTTAAACGAAAGTTTGACTCCTGTACATTCACAAAAAGACCCTAGGTTGGATTTTGGCGAGAGTTACGCTTTAAGAAGAAGGTAGAAGAACAGGGTCCTTACTTATTAATCGTCTTTTTATGGATGAGGAAATCAGCCCTAACTGGCCAAAAATACTTGGGAGTGATGCATATTTGATGAAAGCGTTTGATCAACCTTCTTAATCTACTTGGAAATTACTCCTTTTTCAACCGTATTTAGGTCACAGGTCCTAAATTGAAGTTACAGCTGGCTGCTGTAGTTTTTAATCTAAACTAATCTATCTGGATCAGTGTTTCCCAAAAGCTCAAGACGACGTCCTCAAATGTCTTGTGGTGTCCACAACTCAAATATATTCAGTTTACTGTCACAGAGGAGAGAAGAAACTAGAACAATATTCACATTTAACAAGCTGACATCAGAGGATTTACTGTGTTTTCTTCATAAAAAATGACTTAAATCGAATATCAAAATAGTTAGCGATTAATTCAAGAGTTGACAACTATTTGATTAATCTTTGCAGCTCTAAAGTACTGCGTTAGGTGGGGACTATTTTCAGCAGCATGAACTACAAGTATTATTAGTATTGGTGTTAGTAATTGTAGTATCTTTTGTTTTTCAGGTATCATCTTCTCTCTGAACGATAAGTCGAGCAGCTCCAACCTAAAAATCGACGCCTTGGCGTGCCTCCACGTCATCATGGTCACGCACCCGGCGCACGCCTTCCACGCCCACGTCCCTGCCCTCGTCCCGCCCGTGGTGGCGTGCGTGGGAGACCCCTTCTACAAGATCACCTCCGAGGCTCTGCTCGTCACTCAGCAGCTCGTCAAGGTGGGCGTTGGAGCCAAAATTATGATTTCGATATTAACTTTTAGTTTGATAAATTGTGCATAAATGCAGTGATATTTACTAGGGCTGCTCCCTCTTAGTCGATTAGTCGACTAATCGGTCGTTTTGGTCTTAGTCAACTTAGATTTCTTTAGTCGATTAGTCGTGTTTTATGCTTTTTTTCATGCTGAATGACTTATTTCCAAGAAACGTACGAGCACATCTCTGGTAAACACAAGAATTAAAGTGGTGCTTTTGCATGACTCTTTGCGGAGAAACTCAGATTTACAGATCTGTCGATTAAATCAACTAATCGATTAGTCGATACAACTGAATGAGTGTTAGTCGACTAAGAATTTCTTCAATCGAGCACAGCCCTAATATTTACAGTAAACTAGAAAATAGTCTACAGTAAAGATAGTCTACAGTAAAGACTCGTTGTAAACTGACAATTTGTGTTAATTAATCTTGATGCATGGTGGCGTATCGTCACAGCCTTTTGACAATCAGCTGATTAAGGCAGTAATTGCATCAGCTGGTGTATAATAGTCGAGCTGGTTTGTAGCCATATTTCACGTGATTGGGAGTTGTTTTTTTGTCATCTTTTATTTCTGCTCTGCTGTCAGTGCTTGTACACCATCTGGTAAGGACAGTTCATTATTTTTGTGGAAAAAACATCAAATTGAAGTTTGAGTGATTAACGAAAAATAAATGTGAAAACGGTCTTGTTTAAGCCCGTCGACCAAGGCGCGTTCCAAAGGACAAGAGGGATCAATAACGTTGTCAGAAAGTTGCTCCCATAGTGGGAATCAAACCTCCGTCACTTCTTCTGATTTCCTCATCCATAAAAAGACGATTAATAAGTAAGGACCCTGTTCTTCTACCTTCTTCTTAAAGCGTATCTCTCGCCAAAATCCAACCTAGGGTCTTTTTGTGAATGTACAGGAGTCAAACTTTCCTTTTAAAAACATAATTAGGACGGAATCGCCACTTTTAAGATTGACCGTATTTTAGTTTTTCAGTCAAATGGCCTTTTGAATGGGAGTGCTAGGGGCACTTTGATGCTAGCCTCAAAATATCTATTTTTAAAACACTAAGAAGGCTCGACACAACATGAGACTTTGCTCCCAGTATCACCAGGGACTCTACACCTTAACAGAAGACTTGACAACATTGGTTGTGTTCAGAGTTTACTAAAAAGAAAGGTTTTGAGCAACTCACGTTAGCTGTTGTTCTTCCGGTCTCCGTCTATCGAGCCAGTCAGAAATAGTCGAGGGAGGAGAGTAAAGATGGAAAGCTCCTAAAGCTTAGTTCCATATAAATGAACGGATAATTTGTTGTTTTGTCGTTAGTGAAACACAATGTTGACTTTGTAGTTGAAAAAGGAGCCTCATATAAGAATGACATTTCCTCCTATGGAGTCTGTTCATTCACATTCAGAGATCGCCTATTTTTGACTGGGGAAATGGCGGATAGCGTAAACAACAACTCTTCCAGGGCTGCACAATCAATCTATTCAGCAGAATACTGAAAGCAGCAGAACTGAATTCACTTTAATATCTGTTTATTTATCCCAAGTAATATACGTTATCGCATATTTCTCATATCTCATATCGTGCAGCCCGACCCTCTTCGCCGCTTTACAGCTGATTCTCTTAATTTCTCTCTTCCAGGTGATCCGACCTCTGGACAACCTATCGGAGAGCTCCGACAGCTTCGACCCCTCCCCTTACATCAACGACCTGTTCACCTGCACGATCAAACGCCTGAAAGCCGCCGACATCGACCAGGAAGTCAAAGAACGAGCCATCTCCTGCATGGGACAGATCATCTGTAACTTAGGTAACCGCCGTCTGTCGGTCACGGCGACGTGACGTCCGCTGTGATGCCGTTTCCTGTTTGTTTGACTTTTCCGCTTTGTCGTCTTTTCCCGTCTGGTTGTGTAGGAGACCGGCTGCCCGCTGAACTTCCTGGAACGCTGTTGATCTTTTTAGAACGCCTCAAGAACGAGATCACCAGACTGACGACAGTGAAAGGTAACCATGACGAACGCTAAGCATGAAACTTAGGGCGCTTTCACACCTATAGACAGACAGATGCACACACACACACACACACACACATACATACTCCCCAAGGGGAAATTCAAGGTCCCAGTAGCTTACAGACATCACACACAACATACACATACATCATAAACAGGATGATAAAATGACACATGAATATTATGAACAATAAAAGAAAAAATACTAACTAAAAAATCCACATGCAGTCTGCATGGTAAGGTGCTCTATGGTAAGGTGCTCTATGGTAAGGTGCTCTATGGCAAGGTGCTCTATGGTAAGGTGCTCTATGGTAAGGTGCTCTATGGTAAGGTGCTCTATGGTAAGGTGCTCTATGGTAAGGTGCTCTATGGTAAGGTGCTCTATGAGAGTGTGTGTCATGGTGGTAGTGCAAATAAGTCCAATGTGCAAGGATAAAGTCTAGAGACCAGCATTTAGAGCTGGGCAGTATATCGATATTATATCGATATCGTGATATGAGACTAGATCTCTTCTTAGATTTTGGACATGGTAATATTGTAATATGGCATAAGTGGTGTCTTTTCCTGGTTTTAAAGGCTGCATTACAGTTACGTTAAGATATGTCATGTCATTTTCTGAACTTACCAGACTGTTGTAACTGTTCTATTATTTGCCTTTACCCACTTAGTCATTATATGCACATTACTGATGATTATTTATGAAAAATCTCATTGTGTAAATATTTTGTGAAAGCACCAATAGTCAACGCTACAATATTGTTGCGGTATCGATATCGAGGTATTTGGTCAAAAATATCATGATATTTGATTTTCTCCATATCGCCCAGCCCTACCAACATTAAATATGGACAATATAAGAGAATATGGACAACATAAGAGAATAAAGCAGTAAACAGTGGGCCAGTGGACAGTCAGTACATAACTATTGTTATTGTTGTTGTTATAGGAAGTGGTGGCGAGGGAGGAGAGGCAGACAGACTATGCAGAGAAGGCTCCCTCTCCTCCTCCCTTTTGTGAATAGTTTGGTAGACTCGGCGCGTTTCGGGGGTGAAGTTTTAACATTGTTGCATTTTTCATTTGGTTCAGTTTGCGTTCACGCTGCACTTTGTCAAATACCAAACGCCACACACTGCTCTCAGAAATAATGGAGCAACGCCAAATGAAGGAAACATGCATACATTTGCATTTTAGTTTCCCGATTTTCAAAAGATTCAGTTAAAATTTGCACTACATTTTTGATGGAAGCCTGGCTGATGTTTTGGGAGACAAGACTAGACAATTTATCCCAGCATGCATTTCACTTCAACCAGCAGCAATAGTGGTTGAAGAGTTAAAGCCAGACTCACAGCTGTTTCAAAAATGTCAATGTAGTTCTGTTATTGTGTCTCCAAATTTAGTTTTGAGATTATTTTCTTTTTCAGGCAAGAAATTAACTTCAATTTCAAATTATTTGACAATATGCTCCCAACGTTTTCAGAGATGTGAAGGCCAGAATTATTAAATATATATAAATGAAAATAAACCGAGGCAGTGTATGGTATGATAATACATTTAAATGCATTGTGACTATATATAACAGTGAGGGTTTTAGATTTGAGTTAAGACACAGCAGGTGTGGAGCGTTATGCTGAAGTGTAAAAAAACGGTTTTCTATTGACCCTTTGCACGTGACGTCACTCGCGCGTATTATGAACGCCATGACGGACGGCGGAAGAGCTATGCTGTAGACGGACGGCAAGCTAAACGCGTACGTTTTCGTTCGTGTTTGTGTTCTCACATTCACAATCTGCAGAGTAATCCTCACCAACACAAGCATGTGTATGTATTGGCTTTCTGTTTTTAAATGAGTGATAAATAAAATGATCCTCAACCAGCTAGCTGCCGTGCTAACCAGCTAACAGGTCCAACCCGATGATGACCCACATAACTAGCTAACCGGTTATTCACTGACCTAGCTACATATCCAAAAAGAAAGCCGTTCCCTTGATCATTTAACTTAACACACATACAAAAAATATTGATTAAATTAAAGATGACATGGCACGGAAACTAGCTTCAAAAGGCCAAAAAAACTTCGGACGGCTCGCTAGCTGCTGCCCATCGCGTCGTAATATCCACCGGTCAAATCTAAACATAGGCTACGCAGCGAATATAATCACAGATAAGAAGATGGTTAGATGTTACAGTTATGTGTGGTTACTACTGATCATAGACACTCCGTGATTTACTGCATGGATTAACGTGTGATAGATAATTAATGACTGCACTTCCAAGAGCTGGGATGTGTTCAGGCATCCATTAGCTAGGAAGTTGCATTGGCACACCCAGTGAACAACGGTACGGGTAGCCACGACCGACCATGTCCTCTAAAAACATGGGCTACGTGTTATATAATTCTTTACTTAAGTAAAGAATAGATGTTAATACAAAATAAACCCTAGATTGATGTCTTATCTTTGCCATTATGAGGTACCTCCCCCCGCCGTTAGCGTAGCATCGTGTACCTCTAACCCAGCCAGCTACAAAGAACTGGTTAGCATCCAGACTTTTAAAAGCTTTGAGATCAGCACCAGTATATGGGGGTACCCCGTTTACCACATAGTGGTACAGACCAGCACCAGTATATGGGGGTACCCCGTTTACCACATAGTGGTACAGATCATGTGGACTGAAGTTGGGCAGACTCTGTGATTTAATGAGGTCCGTGAAAACGGAGGGAGGAAGAATTAAGGGTCGGTATCCAATCCTGCTATCTCCAACTTCTCCAAATACTGCTCTTTGTGAGCACCTACCAGATGCCCTACCTCGACCGATAACGGCACGACAACTTGTTGTTCAATAGAAGAAGCCATATAAAGCCACAAATACAGTTTATTTAGTGTTATGTATTTCAAACTGATTGAAACTATGAAACTTTCCGCTCGTCTACTACTGTTTAGCTTGTTATTGCCGGTGATTTTGCCGTCCATCATGGCGTGGTCACGTGTTTGCAAAGGGTCTATAAGTTTAAGCCCATTCTTTGGAGTTCAATCTCTGCGTATGCTGTAATGACAAAGGCCTTTTATTTATAATTGTGACGGCATTGTGTCTTAAAATAGACTCCAGAGGTTTAACAAGTCGTGAAGAATAGTTTTTATTCCTTTGAAGTTATTTTCCACAGTGGCCCTGATTGTGTTTGTTTTGCAGCTCTGACGCTGATCGCCGGCTCGCCGCTGAAAATCGACCTGAGGCCGGTTCTCCCCGACGCCGTTCCCATCCTCGCCTCCTTCCTCCGCAAGAACCAGCGAGCCCTGAAGCTCTGCACCCTGGCTGCTCTGGACATCCTGCTCCGTAACTACAGGTAACACACACAGACACACACACACACACACACACACACACACACACACACACAGGCGCACACACACACACACACACAGGCGCACACACACACACACACACACACACACACAGGCGCACACACACACACACACACACACACACACACACACACAGGCGCACACACACACACACACACACACACACACACACACACAGGCGCACACACACACACACACACACACACACACACACACACAGGCAGGCAGGCAGGGATGCACAGAGGCACACACACACACTCACACACACACTCACACAGGCACGCACGCACACACAGGCACACACACACTCAGACACAGGCACACACACACATGCACGCACACACAGGCGCACACATACACACACAGGCATGCACAAACATGCACACATGCACACACACAGATACACACACACACACACACACACACACACACACACACACACACACACACACACACTGAGAGAGACACACACACACCCACCCCTCCTTCCTGTCAGTAGCACCGTTGGAATGTGTGTGTTTCAGCTCTGCGGTGACTCCCGTCATGGTGGATGCGGTGCTGGCCGAGCTTCCTCCTCTCATCTCGGAGAGCGACATGCACGTGTCTCAGATGGCACTGAGCTTCCTGTCCACGCTGGCGGTGACTCACCCGTCCTCGCTGAGTCAGCTGAGCGGAGGGAACATCCTCCAGCAGCTCATCGCGCTGGTCCGGTCCCCGCTGCTGCAGGGCGGGGCGCTCTCCGCCATGCTCGACTTCTACCAGGTACAACGGCGTTTTAGGGCTGTCCGTAAAATAAATTCTTAATCGATTAGTTGATTTTATCGACAGAGCTGTGAGTGGTCGTTAAAACTAGATAAATGCAGTCCATTTACCATCTGTAAAAGTGAGTTTCCCCACAAAGAATCATGCAAAAGCACCACTTTAAATCTTGTTTTCCAGAGATATGTTCAGAAGTGTATTGGAAATAAGTCATTCAGCAAGAAAAAATGACTAATAGACTAGAGAAATCTTAGTCCACTAAGACCAAAAGGACCATTAAGTCGACTAATTGACTAAAAACGGGCAGCCCTGCAGTTTTTAACCACCAGAAAACTAATTTCTGGCTGCATACGGACAAAAAAAAAGTGTGTAGAGTGTGATCTAGACCTACTTTATCGGTAAATTGTCCTGAGATAACTTCTGTTATGATTTGACACTATAAATAAAATGGAATTGATTAGTTAGGTCAAGTCGATGGCGATATATGGAAGTTTTCTTTCTTTCTTTTTAATTAGTTTAATCTAATAAGTAGTATTAGAAATTGGACACATTGTTCGAATAAAGGTCTTGTGTTCAGGTTCTGTTGATTAAAGATGTTTGGGACTTAAATGTATTTCTTAATCTTAAATATCAGGAGTAAAGTGTGATTTATGGTTCTGCTTTATGGAGGCTCCACGCAGAGCTTTCGCCGTAGGCTACGTAAGTGGCCTGGCGTTGGGCCTTGTGCGTTGGTGTGTGCATCGAGCCGTGAGTGTATGGGGGGAGTGCGTGAGTGACAGCGATTAATTTTCGGAGTGAGTAGTGACTCTAGAGTCATAAGCCTCTTTCCGACCAAGTAGTTACAGGAACGTAGTTATAGGAACAGTCCACTTCTAAACAGATCTACTAACTACTCTCCCCCAAAACGGAATTTTCTATTTGCATACACACTGGCCAAGTGGCCATAGGAACTGACCTTTTGTTATTATAACAGCCATCTAACCACCACTATGCAGAAAAGGGAAAAGACCCTGCCCTGAAGTAAGAGCTGAAAGAGTTACAGGAACTGTGGCCAGAGGAACTTAATAATCCCCAAATTGGTCCAGTCGGAACAGGAGGAAAAAAAAAGGGTTCTAGGAACGTTATGTTCTAGGAACTGCAAAAATCCCTCCGGTCGGAAAGCGGCTAAATGAGAGAGACATAAGAGTCTCTATAAAAGCTGGTGAGAAGGAAAACTGGAAATGCTTTCATTCCTTCATGTGTTTAATACTAGTCCTGACACAATATCCGAGTTATGGTAACAAACCAGTACTTACATTAGTAGGGGGGAATGGAACGCACGTCAGGCTACGGCGTAGGTTCATGTCTCCATGTACCTACGTACGTAGCCACGGCGTAGATTTTATGCAGAAGTATAATTGCTTTACTGTGTGTGTGTTCAGGCTTTGGTGGCGACAGAGACTGCCGGTCTGGGCTACATGGACCTGCTGAGGATGCTGACCGGTCCGGTTTACTCCCAGAGTGCCTCTCTGCCTCACAAACAGGCCTACTGCTCCATCGCCAAGTGTGTCGCCGCTCTGACCCGAGCCTGTCCCGACGAGGGACCCGCTGTGGTCGGACAGTTCATCCAGGTAAACTTAGTCAGAACCCAGCAGCAACATCAGCTTCAACTTATATATAACTATATAGTCCCTTTGTCTCAGAAAAACCACAGACCTCAATGAAAACAGTCGGGTGGAAGCCTGACGTCGTCATACTCAGATTCTAGTCAGAATATGAGTCTGATGCTGCTCCTTTGAGCTGTGATTATGGGGCGTGTTTCAACCCAACCAGGAACGAAAATGCCTCTGCACTCAATTGGATAGACCTCCAACCAATCAGAGCAACAGATAGACCTACAACCAATCAGAGCAACAGATAGCCCTACAACCAATCAGAGCAACAGATAGACTTACAACCAAATCAGAGCAACAGATAGACCTACAACCAATCAGAGAAACAGATAGACCTCCAACCAATCAGAGCAACAGATAGACCTACAACCAATCAGAGCAACAGATAGACCTCCAACCAATCAGAGCAACAGATAGACCTCCAACCAATCAGAGCAACAGATAGACCTACAACCAATCAGAGCAACAGATAGACCTACAACCAAATCAGAGCAACAGATAGACCTACAACCAATCAGAGCAACAGATATACCTACAACCAATCAGAGCAACAGGTAGACCTACAACCAATCAGAGCAACAGATAGCCCTACAGCCAATCAGAGCAACAGACAGACCTACAGCCAATCAGAGCAACAGATAGACCTACAACCAATCAGAGCAACAGGTAGACCTACAACCAATCAGAGCAACAGATAGACCTACAACCAATCTACAACCAAATCAGAGCAACAGATAGACCTACAACCAATCAGAGCAACAGATAGACCTACAACCAATCAGAGTATGTGACGTATGCGCCCCATCTTCTTAGCGACCATCGGAGCCAGTTGATAAATTAAACTTTTGCAGAATCCCGTAGGAAGGACGGCAAAAACATCTTTCTGATTGACAAATTCCTTGATCGCGGTTCTCTGCTCCTCTTTTAAAATGAATGCGCTGTCGATATCTTCTGTAACAGACGCAATGACGGAATCTGCACATCTCGGTTCTCCAGCGGCAGCCATCTTTGTTGTAAACAAATTCAACCCAAGCGCTCTTTGGTGACGTGGTTGATTACGTTACTGTTGATCATCTGTCCATCATCGTATAAAGCCCGCCCCCTGACAATTTGATTGGTCCGAACAGCTCTGGTTCGAGCATAGTTGCTCCACAACGGATCAAGTCCAGACCGAACTTCCCGACCTCAAATGTTGTGGGCGGGACTAAGTCCAGCTGGCATCCAGGCATTACATTATAACTTTTTCGCAGTCTTGTATGAAGTACTTGAAAGCAATACTTGAGTAAAAGTACCTTACCAGAAAATGAGTTTAGCAGAAGTTAATCACGTTTTGTGACAAACTCAAGGCCCACGGGTCAAATTCCGGCCCTTTGCAAATGTTGATCCGGCCCGCATATCCATTTAAATTCACCCGCCTAGTTGTGCGCCAAACCAAAAAGACTGGAAACAGTTTGAATATCAGGCAGTGAAATAGGTTGTGTAAACAAATGTAATCATTGTTTTGCCTGATTAGCTAAATTCTAAATTCCAGGATGGCTAAGGAATATATTTACTGTAAGTGAGAAGGCTATATGTGGTATGATATTTTTGATTAAATAAAAGCGCATCAATAAACTAAACATGTCTGGCCCGTGATGTATGGTGATTAAAAATGCTCTTTACTTTGCTATACCATCCACAGTTTGAACTCTTCATTCATAAATGTTACATCAAAGCGTAGGGCATTTTGTGCTCTTTCTAACAATGTACTTAGGGAAGCAAACAGACTTTCACACGAGGCACAGTGAGTGTAGTAAGTGTCAAGCAACAGTCGCACTGTCAGAAACAAGCCCTTTTTGGACAGCTACTGTCCTCACGGTTTTTACACAACACACACCATTCTGCACAGGATGTTCAGCATGGTGTCCCATATCTCACAGTAGTAAACATTAAGCGATAGGAGTTAGGGTTTTTGAGCTAGGAGCAGGACTATCTAAGGTGCGCCAGACCCTTGTCTCTTAAGACGCTGACACACCAACCCGATTATCGGCCGTCGGACAGTCTGGCGAGGTTGTTGACTCGAGTCTGTTCGGTGTGTTCCGAGCCGTCGTCCGTCGGAGGAGCCGTCGGTCTTAATTTGGGCCGATTTTGACTGATGTTGAATTGGCCAGTGGGCAGTCGGACTCAGTGACCAATTACCGGAAATGACGAGCGGGATGAGCCTGACTAACGCCTCTCAAAATCTGATGAAAATCTTTCAAACTGACCTTTGTCGATCTGAAATGAAGACAGATTCAGCAACTGCACGGCCTATTTCTCCCACGTTTCAGTGAACTATTTTCATAAAATACGAGATATTATTCCGAATAAGCCACCATTATGGTCGGGGAGAAGCCAGACCCACGTGACGCGTTCGTCCTATCAGCTGCCGGTTTTAATTTTTTGGGCGACAATACAGATTAGCGCCGCCTGCTGTTATGGAGACGTATTACGTCTCGCGCACGCGCAGGACGTACGCTCAAGTCGGCGTTACTTCGGTGTGGTCTGAGGCACTTTTTGGACCAACTCGGGGAGCCGACTGATCAGTCCGACGGTCGGCCGTTGGGTTGGTGTGTCAGGGCCTTTTGAGAAGAAGTCTCTGAGACAGGACACCTTTCACTCCAACGTACGAAAACATTTCTTGCAAGTAATGAAGACGCTTATGGGAGCTGTGACAGAGTAAAAGTACACGTTTTAATAGGAAATGTAGTGGAGTAAAAGTTTCCAGAAATATAAATAATGAAATAAAGTACAGATACGTGAAAATTCTGGAGTTTGGTTTGACTGAAGATTTTTTCTTTCCCTCGATTACAGCACATTAACAACTTAATATTCAGCAGATTGATGTCTAAAAATCAATAATCATACCAATAAGTTTGAATTGTTTTCCTGACTGATAGGACGTGAAGAACAGCCGCTCCACAGACTCCATCAGACTGCTCGCTCTGCTCTCATTGGGCGAGGTGGGACACCATGTGGACCTGAGCAGCCAACCAGAGCTCAAGACGGTCATCCTGGACGCTTTCTCCTCCTCCAGTGAAGAGGTAACACCCGTCTGTCTGACCAGGAAGAGCCTTTTTAGGTCCCAGACTTTTCACATTAAAAGCTTTTTAGACAGGAGTATAACAAGAGTCCAGACGCTCTGCGAGGCTTGACATTGTGTTCAGTGTTTTCCGCTCATATTACAGCAGAAATGAGCGTTTAAAACTCAAATGATTCAGTTGAATAATCCATTATTGGACAGAAAATGAATAGGCAACTGGTTTGGCAATACATTGATTGGTGAGTTAGTTTTCAAGATAAAATGTCAAACATCCTCTGGTTTCAGCTTCTCAGATGGGAGGAATTGCTGCGTTTCTTTGTTTTATTTGATAGTAAACACACACAGGAACACACACACACACACACACACACACACACACACACACACACACACACACACACACACACACACACACACACACACACACACACACACACACACACACAGAGGAACACACGCACACACAGGCACACAAGATAAAATGTCAAACATCCTCTGGTTTCAGCTTCTCAGATGGGAGGAATTGCTGTTTCTTTGTTTTATTTGATAGTAAACACACACACACACACACAGGAACACACGCACACATAGAAACACACACACACACACACACACACACACACACACACACACACAGGCGCACACACACAGGCGCACACACACACACACAGGCGCGCGCGCACACACACACAGGCGCACACACATGCACACACACACACACACACACACACACACGCACACTGATAATCTTCGATAGTAAACTGACTTTTTAACCAGTTTTAAGCCACATTTTTATATTATTTCTATTAACTAGAGCTGGGCGATGTGGAGAAAATCAAATATCCCGATAGTTTTGACTAAATACATCAATGTCGATATTGTTGGGTTGACTATCGGTGCTTTCACAAAATATTTACACAATGACAGTTTTGATAAATAATCACCAATAATGTGGATACAATGGCCCAATCCCAAAGTCCGGACTCACAGACTCACTGACTTTGGTGCGCGTTGTCGCGTAATTCGTAAGGGTTGTCCCAATGTTGAATTTCAAAGGGCGTGAGGGTTTGAGGACACACTTGCCGTGAGTCTGCATCGACGCAGACTTCACAAAAGGGAATTACCCACAGTTCAAAGCGTTTACCGCGGAGACCATGGGGGAATCTGGAAATTACAAAGGTAAACAACAGCACGACACACGACCACGGAACAGACCAGCCCGTCGTCCAGCTGGTAAAACAAGAAGCCGTCTCCTGTGTCTTGGCCGTGTGGAAAGCACCAAACTTAAAATGAAAATTCCCAAACCGGCAAGTGTCAGCAACATCTTTGTTTATTAAACGTCGCCAAGGTAACATGTGATCTCGTGAAGTGCTGTCCCAATCCCCCTGATATATCGGTGTGTTTTAATTGACTCCAGCTTTTTGGGTGTTTTTTTGCACCCAGAAGCTAATGTGGGAATCACAACAAGCTGCTTAAGTTCCGTGCCGGTAGATATGAACCCGCCTCTCTCCGTCTCGCCTCAGGTGAAGTCGGCAGCCTCCTATGCGCTGGGCAGCATCGCGGTGGGGAATCTTCCGGAGTATCTGCCCTTCGTCCTGCAGGAGATCTCCTCCTCCAAGAGACAGTACCTGCTGCTGCACTCGCTCAAAGAGATCATCAGTAAGAACAGCTCAAATACTCTGTGTGTGTGTGTGTTTCTACTATGGTTTTAATGTCTCTGTGTGTGTGTGTGGAGGTTCGGCGTCTGTGTCCGGGCTGAAGCCCTACGTGGAGTCGGTCTGGACTCTGCTGCTCAAACACTGCGAGTGTCAGGAGGAGGGAACCAGGAACGTGGTGGCCGAGTGTCTCGGCAAACTGACGCTCATCGACCCCGAAACCCTGCTGCCCCGCCTCAAAGGATACCTGCTCTCAGGTAATCAATATTCGGATCCATAACCAATAAATAAGTCCCACCCCTGTGCTCCTCCCGGCCAATCAAACGGCCTCAGTCTCCTCTACCTGCAGCTCAGTGGTTTACAGATTATAGTGTTAATTAATCAGTAGCTTTTGGGTAAAACACGTACTTGATTATTGATGTGTGTGTGTGTGTGTGTGTCTGTGTGTCTGTGTGTGTGTGTGTGTGTGTGTGTGTGTGTGTGTCTGTGTGTGTGTGTGTGTGTGTGTGTTTCTGTGTGTGTGTGTGTGTGTGTGTGTCTCTCTGTGTGTGTGTGTGTCTCTCTGTGTGTGTGTGTGTGTGTTTCTGTGTGTGTGTGTGTGTGTGTGTTTCTGTGTGTGTGTGTGTGTTTCTGTGTGTGTGTGTGTGTGTCTCTCTGTGTGTGTGTGTGTGTGTGTGTGTGTGTGTGTGTGTGTGTGTGTGTGTCTCTGTGTGTTTGTATGTGTGTCTCTCTGTGTGTGTCTCTCTGTGTGTGTGTGTGTGTGTTTGTGTGTGTGTGTGTGTGTGTAGGTTCGTCATACGCCAGGAGCTCCGTGGTAACGGCGGTAAAGTTCACCATCTCTGATCAACCACAGCCCATCGACCCGCTGCTGAAGAACTGCATAGGTAAAAACTTTATGGATCTCTTCTTACCAATTAACCACTAATCAGTTATCAAAATAGTTGCCCATTAATGTTCTGATCGACTTAAGTGATTATTCACCTAATCGTTTCAGTTATATTCTCTCATTTACTCTGAAATATGAACAGAAAGGGGAAAAAAATTGAGCAAAATTCAACTTGATTTTTGGCAGGTTACTGCTATATTTTTGCCTGTTTTTAAGAAAGTACAATTTTCATCTTAAATAATAGACAAGACTAACTTCTGTGTGTGAGACAAACACCCTGCAAACATTATGAATATGAATCCACTTAAAGATTAAGAATCAACACTAATGTAGGAGATAATTGTGAGTTTAAGAAGCCTGGTGAAGTCCGTGGAAGCTGTGAGTGTTTATAAAATCACCGCTGCAGCAGAACTCCATTCAGTTTATCATGAATTTAAAGAAAAAGGGAAAAAACGTAATCAACTTTAACTGTGATGTCTTAAAAAGAGTTAAAGAAATCATAAAAGCTCCAGCATGCTTAAAGTTTGACAGTTTGGTTTAATTGTTAGTGGTCCATTTAAATCCTAGAAATCAGTGAAAAATGTTTTCCAAACGTCAACGTGACATCTTAAAATGTCTTATTTTGTCCGACCAACCGTCCCAAAACTGAAATGTATTCAGTTAAAATCAGTTTATTTAAGAAGGGAACGGTGCAAATTGATTGAACGCATGGTTTTACATTGGTTAAAGATGCCGGAATTATCCAAAAGGCTTTTCAGTTTCCTAAGATATAAACGGGAGAAAACAGAGAATCGGACACCCGGGAGGAACTGGCAGAGTTCACTTAACGTTGTAGCTTTGTAGCTAGTAGGGCCGTGTGTTGGCAAGAATCTGGCCATACGATACGTATCACGATACATTCAATATATTGCAATATATTTTGATACTGTGCGTAAGGCGATATATTGGGATTTTCTTAAAGTATAATTTTAGAAAAACTAATATTTAAAAAAAGACATGATGTGCATAAAAGTCAAAGAAGTTTACTTTAGGTAAACAATTCAGTACACAGAAAATCAGTTTGGGATTGTGGTTCCCAGGTTCTTAGTGAGCTAATGTTGATATGCTAAAGTAGCCAAAGTTCAGCCATAGCTACGTTGTTAGCTTCTAGCAAACAGTCAGGCACTGTTAGGCACTGTTAGGCACTGTTAGACACTGTTAGGCACTGTTAGACACTGTTAGGCACTGTTAGGCACTGTTAGACACTGTTAGACACTGTTAGACACTGCTAGACACTGCTAGGTACTGTTAGACACTGCTAGACACTGCTAGACACTGCTAGGCACTGCTAGGAACTTGTTAGGCACTGTTAGGCACTGCTAGGCACTGCTAGGCACTTGTTAGGCACTGCTAGGCACTGCTAGGCACTGTTAGGCACTGCTAGGCACTGCTAGGAACTTGTTAGGCACTGTTAGGCACTGCTAGGCACTTGTTAGGCACTGCTAGGCACTGTTAGGCACTGCTAGGCACTGCTAGGAACTTGTTAGGCACTGTTAGGCACTGTTAGGCACTGCTAGGAACTTGTTAGGCACTGTTAGGCACTGTTAGGCACTGTTAGGCACTGCTAGGAACTTGTTAGGCACTGTTAGGCAAGGACACCAGTGGTGTGTCTCAGCATAGCCATCTAGCGGTAGGGGGTTTAAACACAACATAAATGTGAACCACTGTCTTACATGAATATTTTTGCATGTAAACTAAAAAAAATCAATGTTGCGTTTTTGAAAATCGATATAGTATTGCTAAATAAAAAATCGCGCTACTCAAGTGTATCCCTGTACCCCTAGTAGCTAGAAGTTATAGTTGAAGTTTTAGCTTTAAAAATGATTTAAACTGTTAATCAGTTACCCAAACTGTCAGTCTACTAACTCATTGGTCAGTTAACCCTTGTGTGGTCTTCCCACCGACCTCGTCCTCTCGGGTCAAAAATACTTTTTTGATGCTTTTTCTGACATTTTTGTCCCTTTTTTTTTGGACACTTTTTTGTAATGTTTTTGTCATTTTTTTCAAACGTTTGACACATTTTTTCACTTCCACCACCACTAACACCAACTTCTAACCACTATAGTTTCTTGTTTTTGGAATTCATGGTCAGTAAACCTTGTGTATATGAAATTATACCTAATTTTTCAGTTGGAAAAAAGCTGAAATTAGGAATAATTTTGACTGATATTAAAGGAACGTATGTTGATGGATAATCAGAGACTGGTGTACAGTCTGTCAAAGTTTAGTCAGGATACCGTTTAAACCATTTACATTTTTTTTTTCAAATGCTATAAAATTAAACACTCAAAATTCAAAGAGAGTAATGATAAGTAATTGTACTTGCGGAGAGCGTTGCAGGGAATCATCCATGTTATTTTTGGGTAATTTAGTTAAAAAGAAACCCATATTTCTGATACAGAGATTTTGAAAATGGGCCAAATTTGACCCGAGGACACCAGGAGGGATAATTAGTTTCAGCGCTCCAGTGAACAGTAATTGTTTGAGTGTAAAAAAAATGTATTCAGTGTGCAGCTGCACCTTTATGAGACGAAATCTCGCTGATTTTCCTCAGGTGATTTCCTGAAGACGCTGGAGGACCCGGACCTGAACGTGCGTCGCGTTGCCTTGGTAACGTTTAACTCTGCTGCCCACAATAAGCCCAGTCTGATCCGAGAGCTGCTGGACTCCGTCTTACCTCAGCTGTACAACGAGACCAAAGTGAGGAAGGAGCTGATCCGAGAGGTGAGAACACACGGAAATCAGGGGAAAACCTGGAAGAGTCGTGGAATATTATTGTTGTTGTTTAATGAAATGAATTGTTACAGTAAGTAGGGCTGGGCGATATGGAGAAAATCAAATATCATGATATTTTTGACCAAATACCTCGATATCGATATCGATACCAATAGCAGTACCAATACAATCGATAGCAATACCCTTTCACAAAATATTTACACAATGAGATTTTAGATAAATAACCATCAGTAATGTGAATATAATGTCTAACTGTACGTCCACACACCGCCGCCAACTTGAGCTACAAAGAAGCTCTGGCCGCCCGGTCAAGGACGCTTGTCAGAAAGTCCGGGGAAGCTGTTTGAGGCTTTGGCCGCTCTGACGTAGCAGCATTCTATGTTCATCATGGAAAAAGATCAAGCAGCCACTGCACGGCCAATACACTGACACTAGAAACCTTTTATAAATGACATATATAATGACAGAATGTGTATTGGTTGTTGGTCGCAGCGGTGTCTGTTAGCAGTTAGCTCGCTCGTTAGCCGCTGAACCGCGGCAGCGTGCAGGCAGAGCGAGCAGCCGCCAGCTGTTGATCCGTGCAGGACTTCACCGTGAGCGGACTGTTTAGAGACCATGTGACCGGCAGGTAACGTTAACTGGTCCCTATAACTAATGTTTTGTTAGGAACCAAAGTTTACATCGTATGTTTCTCTGGAATCAGCCAGCGTGAAGGACGTCTATATTCTGATTGGTTGCCGCTGAACCGCGTCATAGCTCATTACCATAAAGTTGACCTACTTTCAACTTCCTGATTGACGCTCTGGTCGCTCAAAACGCCCAAAACGCGACGCCGACAGATTTTCCGCTCCTTGCAGCTGAGAGAAGCAGCTTCCATTGAAAATGAATGACTTCCTGTATCTTTAGAAGATCAAGTCGGCGGCGGTGTGGACGTACAGTAAGTGGGGAAAGGTAAATAATAGAACAGTTACAACAGTTATCCAAAATCTAAGACGATATCTAGTCTCATATCACGATATCGATATAATATCGATATATTACCCAGCTTTAACTGTAATCTTCTGTGGATAACTTTTAGCATAATGTAACATAACCGCAAAGTCCCAGGTAGTCGAGAAGTCCAAAGCAATATGCACCTTGTGTGAAATGGAACTAAAATATCACCGAAGCACTTCAACTTTAAGTAAGTGAAGTTTATTTGTACAGCACCTTTCACAGATAAAGTGTTTTACAATAAAATGTAGTACAATACAACAATTAAAATACAAGAACATTTAAATACAAATAGAAAACATAACAAACAACCATAAAAACCCCTGGACTAACTGAAAGCCTGCTTGAACAGCAGAGTCTTCAGTTGCTTTTTAAAATATTTGACAGAATTCATACAGCATAGAGAGGGAGGCAAGTCATCTCACAGCCTAGGAGCCACTGCTGGGAATGATTGCTCCCCTCTAGTTTTAAAATGAGTGTGGGGAACCATTAATCCAGAGGTGCCCAAATTCTTTCATATGAAGGGCCAAAATGTATCTGGATGGAAGGCCACGGGCCAAAAATAAATGTCGATGTTGAAGAATACAGTAATTCTTGCCATTCTCCATAGATAAAAACGTATGTATGTAATTTAAATGGGAATTTTACCAGCACTGTGCTTTACATTGCTGTTAAACTCAGATTACGTACTTTTTAACTGCACAAAATGTACGTTTCATAGTCATTACTGTTAAATAAGAGGAGAATAAGCATGAGCATGTCAAATACATGGCGGGCCAAAACAAAGACAGCACGGGCCAAACTTGGCCCGCGGGCCCAAAATTGGGCGGCCTTGCACTAATCAGTCCTTCCAGAAAAATGCGGAGTTTTTTTGTGATTGTTGTGGGCAAAAATCCTTGATTATGCGGCACGTTTTCTTAAAAAATGCGATGGAATATGCGGGACATTTATGCAATTTTATGCAATGAAATTGCGGGAACTTGCAAAAACTGCGGTTTCATCGCGGCTTCATCGCGGGGTTTGCAGCTTTTCGATGATGTTCACGTCACGTAATATAGTCACTTCATAACGTTCCCATGGCAACATTTTTCAACTTTCTGCTAAGATATATGTGACTTTTTTGCAACGAAAATGCGGGGATTATGAAATCGTGCAAGCCCCGCATATTTTGCGCGGAAATCTGCAATTTATGCGGCGAAAGTGCGGCGTATTTGAAAAAATGCGCCCCCCCCCCCGCATAAATATGCAGACTTTGGCTGATTATGCATTGAATTATGCGATCACATAATCACGTTTTTCTGGAGGGACTGACTAATAGCCTCAGACCTAATGACCTCAGACTCCAGGGTGGGAGTGTGAAGCTGTATCAAGTCAGAGATGTATGGAGGAACTTGACCATGCAGGGCTCTAAAAGTAAGGACCAGGATTTTAAATTGAGTTCTATACTGGACTGGTAACCAGTGAAGTGAAGCTAAAACAGGTGTGATGTGTGCTCATTTGTTAATGTGAGTTAAAAGCCTCGCAGCAGAGTTCTGAACAGCCTGGAGCTCCTTCTTACTCAAACAGGTGAACAGACTGTTGCAGTAATCTAAACGAGAGGAAATGAAAGCATGAATGATC
Source organism: Sander lucioperca (assembly GCF_008315115.2). NCBI lineage: Eukaryota > Metazoa > Chordata > Actinopteri > Perciformes > Percidae > Sander > Sander lucioperca. The sequence continues at coordinate 19,660,621 of NC_050192.1, read as the reverse complement.
ATCTCCAACTCACCCTTTGACACTGGTGTTCTTAATTTGGAAATATTCCTCAGTTGGAAGAAACTGTTTGTAACTAATTGTTTAGAGTGGTGCTCCAAGGACATAGCTGAATAAAAAACAATACCTAAGCTCCTGACTTAAGCTACCATCTACGAGCTAAGCATGCAGCTAGTCCAGCTAATCAGGTTGATGCTAGCGGACTCAGGCAGAGCACTATTTTGGAGAGTGCAAGTCGCCACAGACCTGGGGATGAAACCAAATTGACAAAATGAACTGAAGTACTTGTGAAATGGGTGGCAACTAACTGCTGACCATCTTGACATCTTGTGCATGCACTTTCACTGTCTAATTTATTTTCACTTTTTTAAAAAGCAAGCTATATTTCTGAAGACATCGATTGTGTTACCTCAGTCTCGTTGCACGTCTTTTGATTTCAAATAAATCAAATAAATCTAAAATTTAAGTTCATAAAGTAACTTTCTTTGCATCCATTTGATTCCTAATCCAGATACACTGGTAAGAATTGGTTTACGTTGATAATACAGACTTAAAAACTGTTTTGAAATGCAAAGTAAATTAATTTTAATCATGTGATAAAACATGCGATTAATCGAGATTAACTATTGATATTCAGCGATTAAGAAAAAAATGAAGTGTGTGTGGGAGAGTTTGAATCTGATATGTTTGTTTAACGCCGGGCAGGTGTACTTTTTTAATATTTCATGACTCTCTAATGACGACACCAATTGTTTTAGAGCTGCAAAGATGTATCTAATAGTTGTCAACTATTTTGATAATTGATTAATCATTTTGCCTCTTTTTTTATGTAAAAGAAAGTGTAATTTCTCTGATGTCAGCTTGTTAAATGTGAATATTGTTCTAGTTTCTTCTCTCTGTGACAGTAAACTGAATATCTTTGAGTTGTGGACACAACAAGACATTTGAGGACGTCCTCTTGAGCTTTGTAGAAACACTGATCCACATTTTTCACGATTTTCTGACATTTTAGAGACCAAACAACTAATCCATTCATCCAGAGAATAATCAACCGATTAATCTCCAAGGAAAATAATCCGTTAGTTGCAGCCCTATTTTGTATCGGTCATTAGAGAGACATGAATCAAAAACTAAATGTGATGTAGCATGTAGGCTACGTACTTGTTGCTGCGTTGTTTATCAGACTTGAAAACTCCAGAAATGAGTTAAGAATCAAAATACATTTAAAATATGAACATAAGCAACAGTTTGAGATCGATAAGGGTTGCTGTTTATTTTCATACAGTAATTAACGTTCGGTAAGTATACTTTTACAGTTCTGTTTGGGTTATACTTTGTGAAGGGTCATGGACATTTTGTTATGGATCCTTAGTTTTGAAATGTCCGTGAAAATGTGAAGAAAACTGTGAAATCTATTTCTACCGTGGATAGAGGCAGACGGATGTTTTTGGCGTTAGGCGGAATTGATGAGCAGATGTTTGACTGTGTGTCTCTCTCTCTGTGTGTGTGTTTCTGTGTTTTGTGTGTGTGTGTCTCTCTCTGTGTGTGTGTTTTGTGTGTGTGTGTCTCTCTCTGTGTTTTGTGTGTGTTTCTGCGTGTCTCTCGGTGTGTGTGTCTGTGCGTTTGTGTGTCTGTGTTGTGTGTGTGTGTGTGTGTGTGTGATGTTTGACTGTGTGTGTTCAGGTGGAGATGGGTCCGTTCAAACACACGGTGGACGACGGTTTGGACTTGAGGAAGGCTGCGTTCGAGTGCATGTACACTCTGCTGGACAGCTGCCTGGACCGACTGGACATCTTCACCTTCCTCAACCACGTAGAGGACGGCCTCAAGGACCACTACGACATCAAGGTCCGGCCGCACGCCAACACCCTCCTGCTACTACTACCAGGATTATTATGACTGCCATACCAGGCGCCGCCTTTCAATAATAGGGATTTTAGTAGGAGAAGGACGGTGCAAGGTGTTTTTAAATCAATACAAACATCATCTGCGCCCACTGGGGATGTCATGATACCAGAAATGTTAGTAGTTGAAAATAGAGACTGACCCATAAAGTATTTTAAAGGCGCATATATATATATATATATATATATATATATATATATATACACCACAAATATTTGGTGATTTAAAAATCCGATATATCAGCCGATATATATTTAAAAAAAACAAATCCAGAAACGCGTAATAAAACATAAACAGATTTCCCTAACATTAGTTATTTGTAGAGTAAAAAGATCGCCGGTGCAACACAGATGTCTTCTTAATTTATATATTTTTTATTTTTTAAGGTGCATAACAGTGACTAACGTTTTGATTTTGTCCTGCCCTGGTTGCACCAGCCTACAGCTGTCCGCGGACACCGAGTGTGGAAAGTGTGTCAGAGCCTCCCAGACGGTGACCTGAGACTCCGTTACCTGCTTGTCGGTCAACGGTTAATGATCGGTTATTTATTTTCATTGTGCTTTCTTTTGGAAGGCTGGCTGCCACTTACTAGCTAATTAATTAGCCTGAGTGAAACGCTAGATATCAGTAGACAGAAGTGACGTGGTGACTGGCGTCTGGTGTGTGCGCTAGTGTTTGCGTGTTGGCACGCCCCCGCCAAGCTCAGACGTGCAGACAGCAGAGGAACAGAAGAAAGTAGCTGTAGGCTAAGTGAAGACTGAAAAACAGAACTATTTTGGTACAAACATTTACGCGCCATGTGGCAGATAGCCCCCCCGCCCTTTTCTGCGGGAAACCCTGCTACTAGTCCTGCTGTTGTTTCTGCTGGTGACTGTTGTTGTTGTTGTTGTTGTTCTCAGATGCTGACGTTCCTGATGCTGGCCCGGCTGTCGTCTCTGTGTCCCAGTGCTGTTCTACAGAGACTGGACAGACTGGTGGAGCCGCTGAGAGCCACCTGCACCACCAAGGTACACACACACACACACACACACTCTACACAACCTACACACACACACACACACACACACACACACACACACATATTGCACCGGTACTAGGGCTGCACCATATGAGGAAAATATGCAATATGTGGTAATGTTGTTGAATATCGCGATAACTATATTACCAGTCCTTCCAGAAAAACGTGATTATGCGATCGCATAATTCAATGCATAATTGGCCAAAGTTCGCATATTTATGCGGGGGCCGCATTTTTTTTCAAATACGCCGCACTTTCGCCGCTTAAATTGCAGATTTTCGCGCAAAATATGCGGGGCTTGCATGATTTCATAATCCCCGCATTTTCGTTGCAAAAAAGTCACACATATCTTAGCAGAAAGTTGAAAAATGTTGCGTTTACTTCACACAAGAGCAGCCATTTTCCCCTGTTGCCATGGGAACGTTATGAAGTGACGTAATTACGTGACGTGAACATCATCGAAAAGCTGCAAACGCCGCGATGAAGCCACGATGAAACCGCAGTTTTTGGAAGTTCCCGCAATTTCATCGCATAAAATTGCATAAATATCCCGCATATTCCATCGCATTTTTTAAGAAAACGTGCCGCATAATCAAGGATTTTTTTCCGCAACAATCACAAAAAAACTCTGCATTTTTCTGGAAGGACTGTATTACTTGCCATACATAAACAGATATTAAAATCTGCTCACTTTTGGACGTCTGGCATGGGCGATTTTAGACCCTTTTTAGGGGGGCTCAAGCCCCTAAATTTCATCTCAGCCACCCTAAAAATTATAATAGTAAAAAACATATTATTTTTTTATTTTAGTGCTTCAAGTTAGAGTTTTTACAGTTTGTCTGTTAGTGACAGAGGACAAAGAATTACAGGTTCAAAGGGCTTGAAACAGGTTTGATATCCTGTGTGTCTGTCGCCGATGCTATGCACTAGAGCCCTGCGCGGGACTGTTTTCTTCATCCCGCTCCCGGCGAATTTCTGACCATTACCGCCCGCACCCGCAACGTGTGTGTTACACTCCCGCCCGCTCCCGCAATGTGTACATCCACTCCCGCCCGCACCCGCAAAACTCTGAGAATTTATGCCCGCACAATAATAGAGATGCATTGATGTTGTGTCTTCTCCCGTCCCGCATTTTATAGGTTAATAGGGAGAAGATGAAGGCAAAGAAGGCAGGTGCTTGCTGCTGTTAGACGGGGAGGAAGGAGCAGAAGGATAGGGAGAGAGGGGGAGGAAGGAGCCGAGGATGAGGGAGAGAGGGGGAGGAAGGAGCCGAGGATGAGGGAGAGAGGAGAGGGAGAGAGGGGGAGGAAGGAGCAGAGGATGAGGGTGGACGGAGCCTTGGCTCGGAGCTCCCCCGTCCTGGGAGGCTCAGACACGCTGGTGTCTGCTCATAGATGGCCTATACAGTATATACTCAGTCAGTATATATGTATATCTATGGTTTCTGCTGGCGTGGGGGGGTTCCAGGCTACATCCCGATCCCGCAGTGTTTTTTTTAGCCGCCCGCTCCCGCCCGCAGCAAAGTTAAAACTGCCCGCTCCCGCGAGATTTGCGTTGGGTCCCGCGGGACCCAATCCCAATGCAGCCCTCTAATATGCACCTGTAACCCAGTCAAGGAAAGGTTAACAGAAACATAGTGTTGGCCAATCAGAGGTGGTTGTGGGAGACTCCCTCCTTTGGCTGAGTCTCTAACGTCATTTGATCTGTCAGAGGGAGAGCAGGAGACGGTTGTGAAGTTTAACGTTGGTAGTCCCCAGAGAAGAAGCTGGTCATTTCATGGCGATAATACAATAAGACAATATGGCTTTTTAAATTGTCTCTGCAGGTGAAGGCGAACTCGGTGAAGCAGGAGTTTGAGAAGCAGGACGAGCTGAAGCGGTCGGCGATGCGAGCCGTCGTGGCGCTGCTGACGATCCCCGAGGCCGAGAAGTCCCCGCTGATGTCGGAGTTCCAGTCCCAGATCTCGTCCAATCCGGAGCTGGCGGCCATCTTCGAGTCCATCCAGAGGGACTCCAGCTCCGCCAACATGGAGTCCATGGACACCAGCTAGAGAGACGGACACACAGCTCCCCCACGATGCAACACGGCAACACCCCCCCCCCCCCTAGCTGCTGGAGCGCTAAACCCTGCAGCATGTTTCCATGACAACAGGACACACACACACACACACACACACACTCATAGTGAAACACCCTCTCCTAGCGATTGATCGTTCCATGATGCATTGCACTGAAATCAGCTGTTGGAAAAGAAAGAAAGAGACCGACGTACGGCGAACACACGGACAAAAAGGACAAAAACAAAAGTACAAAAACAAAACAAAAAAATCCAGAAAAATAAGTTCCATATGAGGCTTGGAAGCTCCTCCCACTTCCTGTTTGTTTTTCTAGCGAGGTCATCTGATTGGCTGATCTCCCTGTTCATCATCATTCTTCTATTTTTTTTTTGTTTTTCTTTTTGTTATTCCAGAAGGTTCCACAGGTACTGTACTGTACTGTAACCTGATTGGCCGCTGCTGAGTGACTGACTGAGTTGGCGTGTTATCAAAACTGACCAATGGGAAAACGGCCTTTATTGCCTGAGGCTGCGGTGACCAATGGGAGAAGGGCTCGCTCTGTTAATGCGAATGATGTAGGCAACCAATAGGATGCTTGGGGGGCGACGACGATGATGGGTGGGCGGGGTTTTACTGTTTGTGGACCAATCAGCTTCTTTTGTTTCCCCTGATTCAATAGACGCGCCTCTCGCTCCTTTCAGCGCTCTGAAGGGAGGAGGAGAGATTATTGGACCAGGTCCAACCTGACCAGACCGGATCGGACCGTAAACGCAGTGTGTAACACAAAGTAACAATACTCTGATCGTTCTGTTTGTTGTACCCGTCGCAGTCTGCCCCGGCCGCCCCCGAAAACCGGTTCCAGCCGGTGTCAGTCTGGTTTTGATCCGGTAAAACCGGATCCAGTCTGGTGTAACCCGGTTCAGTTCGGTCTGGTCAGGACAATCCACTGTTGTTTATCGCCCAAGAAAAATAAAAAAAAGGTCCATTTCTGCCTGCCTTCATACTTCTTTCTGTCTTATTTCTTCTTGTGTCTGTACCAGGGGTGTTACCATTTGGATTTGAAATCAAAAATCGATCGAAATAAGTTTTTGATTTTGACTATCCAAATCAAAAGCTCAATCAGTGATTCCCCGAGTATTTATTTCTCTCTCACCCCCCCCTCCTCCTGCGTAGCTTACCGGCTGGTAGCATGCAGCTAAAGACACAAGGTAACGTTCAGTGTTTCCTCTGTTGATTTTGTAGTGGCGGCCCACCATGGCAAAATTTCTGCCACTACGGTATCAGAAATAGGGCTGTACAAAAAATGTAGTCGCGGTTGCCTTTTTAAATGATCCTGTCGACATAATGCATAATGGTTGGCTGCCGCTCACATTGCAATTTAACAACAAGTAGAACTATTCAGAGGTTATTGGGCCCGTCCAGTTTAACAACAAGTAGAACTATTCAGAGGTTATTGGACCCGTCCAGTTTAACAACAAGTAGAACTATTCAGAGGTTATTGGACCCGTCCAGTTTAACAACAAGTAGAACTATTCAGAGGTTATTGGACCCGTCCAGTTTAACTCCACATACTGTTGTGTTGATGGAGTTTATTGTCAAAACGTTGCCTTCTTCCGAGTCGACTATGAAACGAACAGCTCCACAGACCTGCCCCCCACTGCTAAAAATAAATCCTAAAGGAAACACTGACGTTAGCTTAGCGGTAGCCTGCAGATGCTCTTTTCCAGACACCACGGCCACAGCCGGAGTCAGAGATGACGGAGAAACAGCAGAACTGTAAAATTCTCCTGCATCCCTGAAGTCACCGGTGTGGCTACATTTTGCCTTCCCCGTGACTGAGTTATGGAAACAAAACAACCAAGGTAAACCTAAAGCATGTGGGCTTTTTGTAAACTCTGAGACAACTCAAACTGTTGGTGTAAAGTACCCTTCTGCCATCTAGTGGCTCCTTTTGAAAACAAAAAGTTTAAATCCAAAGTCAGATTGAATCGATTTGGAGAATCGTGACAACCCTTGCCGCTATGCTTCAAACAAAGTGCTTTTCGGACGGTTGAACAGCGTCTGAAAATTCATATATATATATATATATATATATATATATATATATATATATATATATATATATATATATATATATATATATATGTCATAACTGAGTCAAATCTGAATACAGATGTGATGCACACTTTAATATTCAGTGTGACTTACACTTCCTGCAGATATCATTATCTCTGATGGTTATCACGAATAAGCCATAAATCTGCTTAGAAATGCTTTTCTTTAAGATAATTTTTTGGGTTTTTCCACCTTTTAATGGATAGGACAGTTGGATATGAAAGGGGAGAGAGGGGGGGGGGAAGACATGCAGTAAAAATTGTCACAGGTTGGACTCGAACCCTGGACCTTCTGCGTCGAGGAATAAACCTATATGTGCGCCTGGTCTACCAACTGAGCTAACCCGGCTACAATCATCACGTTTTAAACTTCTTCAGTATCAAAGTAATCCGGTGATAGTTGTCTGTATAATGATGGGTACACTGCAAACAATAGCTGCTGATAGATAATTCGGCATACAAAAAGGAAATAAATTATTCAAGTTACTCTGTGGCCTAGAAAAAGTTGTAGCCCACAGAATAACTCACTAAATATCAGCATGTTAGCGTGGTGCCAACAGATCCTTTACTTAAAGGTACAATAAGTACAATTTTCCTAAAATAACAAAACCATAATCCTTCTCAGTCATCACGTGTGAAGTGTTTTCTAGGACTCTCTTCATTTTGTGTTCAGGATGTTTCTGGGCATCAACCTCTATAAACACGAAGCGACAATCGACCGGGTGCCAGACGGTAAGCACGCATCCAAGAGGAATTGTAAAAACCACAGAAAACGCCCCGCAAATTTAGCGAGGCCAAAGGCACATACATAACTTACTTACCCTATCTTGCACCCAGTGCAAAGCCCAACGCAAGTGCCTTTGCTAGTTTAAGACCAACGCAGTTGTCAATTTCCCGTCCAGCGCCCACGTCATGTAAATAACAAATGCACCTGCGCCCATCAGTGGCCCATGGGCGTGCTGGTCTTACAGGGAGGTGTGTTCAGGTGCATTCTGGGCGTGCTGGTCTTACAGGCAGGTGTGTTCAGGTGCATTCTGGGCGTGCTGGTCTTACAGGGAGGTGTGTTCAGGTGCATTCTGGGCGTGCTGGTCTTACAGGGAGGTGTGTTCAGGTGCATTCTGGGCGTGCTGGTCTTACAGGGAGGTGTGTTCAGGTGCATTCTGGGCGTATTGCTATCTTGAGGCAGCGGGAAGTGATCGCGCCATTGACCAACAAAAACCTGGTCTAAAGTCAATAACGCAGCATTTCATTGTTATTTTAACAGTAAAATGCACCTAGACTCGTGCACACTATGCTTGTTACACACACACAGGGACACACAGCAGCACACACACATGCAGAAGATTACAACTGAAAATATTACAATGTGAAATAGTATTATTGTGTATATCAGTATATTTTATATTACATGTTATGGTTACTGGTGCTTTCACTTCATGCACGAGCAGATCAGTTTCTTCTCTTGAACGTCTCTCCTTCCTGCTCAGCAAATCCTCCATCATAACAGCAATGCTCCAAGGTCCAAACACGCCTGGCTTTTAAAGGGAATGGGAGATGACCTCTGATTGGTTTATTGCATGTTACGCCCAAAACACACCTCTGATTAATGAAGACACTAAGTACAACCCTTTAGAACCATGCGCCCGGCGCACTGACCCTTTTTTCCGCCGTCAAACTAGCAAAAGTGGATTTGTAAACGCCCTAAACGCACCTGCGCCAGGCTCTTCACGCCGTACGCGTAGATCGTTAAAAAGGGCCCCTAGTGTTAGAGTGTTACAGCCAAGGGCGTAGCGGATGCAGGGTACGTGGGGTACACGGGGGACATGCCCTCTGTCCCCCACAGTTACAACACGTCCGAGTTGATTTGAACGCAACATAAGTAGGCGAGTGTGCACGTTACTCAGGTTGCGTCAGTTGATTGATAGACTCCTATAGATATAGGCAATAGTAAAATAATATATAATAAAAATACATACAAAAATAAAGGGAGGAAAACTCATTTAAATATGGAATAATTAAGATCAGTGTTAGAATGAAATAGTGGCATTAGAATGTGCCAGAGGCCACCAACTTTGGGCTATTACGGCCAAACGTTTCTCCAGGTAGGCATGCTCTCAAACCCCGCTACACTAGTTAAATGTCAGCAGGTCTCCCATTGGGCGAGATGCAGCGGTAAAACAATATGGAACGGTTTATGGAAATGTCAGTGTTTCCATCAATCATAAATGAAATGAAGGCTACGATTTGGGGAGACAAACGGGAGAGGATCTTTCAATAGAAATCATCCTGAACAATCTGTCCCCCCTCACTTCTGAGATTACAGCAACGCCCCTGGTTACAGCTGAGATTTTCTTTTCAATCAGATCGTGATTTAGATTTTTTTAAATGAGCTTCCAGTGCTGCTGTGATCTCCCGACACACAGGTTAGAATTTAAATAAACGGCGTCCTGTCCAGAGTGCTGAGCTCTGCTCTGATTGGCTGCTTCAGTGAGGCAGAAACTCGTTAGGGCAGCAAACAAAAACGACTGACGCCCTTTTTTTCATCTGGTCTCCTAGCGACAGCTGAATTGATGAGTTTGTGTGTTACAGCCTGGCTGATCATTGACATGCTGATCATCTTCTCCTCCTTTTGAAGTTGGCTGATGTATTCTGTCCTGATGGACTGACGCCGGGAGCCTCGGAGAGTCGATGTCACTGAACCGAAATGATCCGCTGAGTCTTCACGGAGCTTTATAGTTTCAGCTCGTTGTTTTCACAGCTCGGGGTCACTCTCAGCGCTCGCATAGTGCCGTTTTCAGAGAAAAAGGCTGTAAAAAGTTTATTTTTCTGATAGGTTTTTAAGGTTTTTTATAGACACACTTGGAGACTGGCTGGTGAACACAGTGGGGATCGACCGAAACTGTTTTTTCAAGGCAGATACCGTTTATTTGTAGTTAATTAAACCGATAACCGATATGCATTTACAGTGAAAATGAAAATCTTTAAGTCAGAATTAAGATTTTAGAATGTTACAAACTCCAAAACACAAAACTTTGAATGATTTAAGCAATTATTTAAAGTGCTAATATTATGCTTATTTTCAGGTTCATAATTGTATTTAGAGGTTATATCAGAATAGGTTTACATGGTTTAATATTGTTGTTGTACTGCACATTGCTGCAGCTCCTCTTTTCACCCTGTGTGTTGAGCTCTCTGTTTTAGCTACAGAGTGAGACCTCTCACTTCTGTTCTATCTTTGTTGGGAGTCGCACATGCTCAGTAGCTAGGTAAGGACTACTAGCCAGTCAGAAGCAGAGTATGAGGGCGTGTCCTGATAGTAGCTAGGTAAGGACTACTAGCCAGTCAGAAGCAGAGTATGAGGGCGTGCCCTGAAAGTAGCTAGGTAAGGACTACTAGCCAGTCAGAAGCAGAGTATGAGGGCGTGCCCTGACAGTAGCTAGGTAAGGACTACTAGCCAGTCAGAAGCAGAGTATGAGGGCGTGCCATGCTAGCAGCTAGGCGAGCATTATAACGTGTGTTGTGGGTGGGGGGGCATTAAGTCAGACTCAGTGGTGGGTGAAACCGAAGTAGAGCGACAGACAGAGCTGTAGAGCAGCCAAAGTAGAACACTTTTTAATTCATTAACTTTATCGGTTATCAAATAAAACGCAGATACAGATAATCTGCAAACTGCCAAAAAACGGCAACATCATTTCTTACTTGAAAGAATCTGAATAAATGGTGTTTGGGTTAACCATACTTATGTTGTAGCTGATGAAAAGATGCAAATGATCCTTCTATATATAAGTCACCTACGTTACGAACACATATCAAAGGCCGTGTCTAGACAAGAAGGAGGGAAGGAAGGGTTTGCTGCTATTGGCAACCAGAGAGAGATCGCTCTGAGTTTGAAGTTCTTTGATATCGGTTCCAACGGGCACAACCTCCCATGGCTAACCTGGAAGACCCTCAACAGACTACGAGTGGAACAGGGGAGGTGCAAAGCACTTACGAAAGCATGGAACCACCAGACAGAAGACACGTGCAGCTGTGGAGCAGGACAGACAATGTCCCACCTACTGGAGTAGTGCAGTCCTCAGGACCTGGCCGAATCGACCCCGTCAGCTGTGACCTGCACTAGACAGTCCCTCCAGGATTTCGCTGCCTTTTTTTTTTTTGCGATTGTTGCGGACCAAAATGCCTGATTTCGCGGGAGCTTTTATAAAAAGTTGCGATGTCTTTTGTATGTTTGTTGCAATGAAGTAGCGGGAAACTGTGAAAGTTTTTTTTATAGTTTTTTAAAAATAAAAAGGAAACTTGTTTTGGGGAGAATAAAATTACTCTGGGCTGAGTTTTCCTAGTAACCTTACCAAAAAGGCTCAGGATGCTGCAAATGTTGGTA
>NC_050192.1:19486650-19641650 GCF_008315115.2 Sander lucioperca | reverse complement strand
GCTAGCTGAGCTGCACGGAGACCGGCCCACGATGGGCAGCGGTGGTTTCTTCTCGCGTCTAACCACCGCTGCCCATCGTGGGCTTGCCTTTTAATTTCAATACCTTGAAAAAAAGAATACGGCCTGGCTATCACATTAATAAAAAGTCAAGTCCTTTCAAGTCATCTGTCTGAAGTCAAAGTCAAGTCTCAAGTCTTGAATACCAAGTCAGTCAAATCATTTATCAACGTAAGTCAAGCAGGTCTCAAGTTTTCAAATTGGTGACTGGAGTCAAGTCGTGCGACTCGAGTCCCCCACCTCTGGTACGTTGCATTTTACTGCTGTAGATGTTTGACCCTCATGTTGTCCTCGGGTCCAATTTGACCCAAAAATTAGATGAATTCCATACAATGCTCTTCTTTTATAACATTTTGGATGTTTTATTCAAGTTTTGGCATTTCAAAAAAATTGAAATAGTTTCAAAACTGTATTCTGACTAAACTTGGACTCGTTGATTATCCATCAACATACGTTCCTCTAATATTAGTCTAAATATTTCAGCATTTCTGCTTATTTTGTTTGGCATATTTAGGCCTTTATTTGACAGGACAGATGAAGACATGAAAGGGGAGAGAGAGGGGGAAGGCCGCAGGTCGGAGTCGAAGTCGAACCCAGGCCCGTTGCGTCGAGGAGTAAACCTCTATATATGGGCGCCTGCTCTACCAACTGAGCTAACCAGGTGCCCAATTTCTGCTTTTTTAACTAAAAAATTAGATATCATCTCCTACAAATGAGGATTAGTGTCTATGAATTCCAGAAATAAGTGTAAACCTAGTGGTAATAACTTGGTGTTAGTGGTGTGTTTGGTGGTTGGGTAACAAAAGCATCAAAAATGTTAAAAAAGGCGACAAAAACATAAAAAAAAGTGTTGAAGAAAGGGATATAAATGTCAGAAAAAGAGTCAAAAAGGTGTTCATTTTTAATTTTGACCCGGGAGGACAACAAGTGCACGGTCGACGGGAAGACATCAAGGGTTAAGGTTGTGCTCATTTTAAAGCGTATCTCTCGCCAAAATCCAACCTAGGGTCTTTTTGTGAATGTACAGGAGTCAAACTTTCGTTTAAAAGCATATTTAGGACGGAATCGCCACTTTTAAGATTGACCGTATCTTCATTTTTCAGTCAAATGGCCTTTTGAATGGGAGAGCTAGGGGAACTTTGATGCTAGCCTCAAAATATCTATTTTTAAAACACTAAGAAGGCTCGACACAACATGAGACTTTGCTCCCAGTATCACCAGGGGCTCTACACCTTAACGAAAGCATTGACAACATTGTTTGTGTCCACAGAGTTTACTAAAAAGAAAGGTTTTGAGCAACTCACGTTAGCAGTTGTTCTTCCGGTCTCCGTCTATCAAGCCAGTCAAAAATAGTCGAGGGAGGAGAGTAAAGATGGAAAGCTCCTAAAGCTTAGTTCCATATAAATGAACGGATAATTTGTTGTTTTGTCGTTAGTGAAACACAATATTGACTTTGTAGTTGAAAAAGGAGCCTCATATAAGAATGACATTTCCTCCTATGGAGTCCGTTCATTCACATTCAGAGATCGCCTATTTTTGACTGAGAAATGGCGGATAGCGTAAACAACAAGAGCTACGGTGAGTTGCTCAAAACCTTTCTTTTTAGTAAACTCTGTGGACACAACCAATGTTGTCAAGTCTTCCGTTAAGGTGTAGAGTCCCTGGTGATACTGGGAGCAAAGTCTCATGTTGTGTCGAGCCTTCTTAGTGGTTTAAAAATAGATATTTTGATGCTAGCATCAAAGTGCCCCTAGCACTCCCATTCAAAAGGCCATTTGACTGAAAAACGAGAATACGGTAAATCTTAAAAGTGGCGCTTCCGTCCTAATTATGCTTTTAAACGAAAGTTTGACTCGGGTACATTCACAAAAAGACCCTAGGTTGTATTTTGGCGCGAGTTACGCTTTAACTCCTTTATATACTGTTGGGGTAGTCTAATCTACAGCAATGCATCATATTCTACAAGATCATCATATGTTTGTAGTGTCGCTGTCCTGTGAGAACCACGTATCTCTAAAAACCATTAAAAATCTTTTCATGGTGTCAGAAAAACAGCTGTTTTCAGCTGCTTTTTCCAGCTGATCCAAGAAGCTTTTTAAAGACTTTAGATTTAGAGATTTAGAATTTTCTCAACACATAAAGAAACACGTCTTCATCCTTCAGTTTATCACAAACACTCAACATCAGCACATCTGGAGATACGTGGTTTTCACTGGACAGGAAGGGGGTGAAAAACTGTCATTTGAAAAGTAACTAAAGCTGTCAGACAATTGTAGTGGAGTAAAAGGTACAATATTTACCGCAGTACACATATAAAGTAGCAGAACATGGAAATACTCAGGTAAAGTACAAGTATAGGCTACCTTGAGTTTGAGTAACAGTCGTCATTAGTGTTTCTACTCTACAGGAAGCGGGAAGCAGCTGAGAGCGAGGCTGAAACGTCACAAGAAAAAAGAACGTAGAGCCAAAATGTGACGACGTTAGAGCGAAACCGGATGCAAAGTGTGGACCGTCTACAAAATAAAATCATAACATTGATGACTAAATTGTCAAAATAGATAGCAACAGTGAAGGAAATAGAAGTGAGCGTGGTTATTTGTTCGGTTTCTGACTGAGGCACTTTAAATTTCTTAAAAATTGGTGTGAACATGAAAACATCAGGAAGGCTTTTATTTTTATTTTTATTTTTACATTTTGTGAGAAAATATTTTATTTTGTGTCTGTTGATAATATGAGCTCTGTTTTCACGTCACGGCTTGTACACCAATACTTTGAATATTTATATTATTTTAAGGTCATGGTAAGCCCTTTATTTTGAAAAATAACAATAACCCAAGACTGAATATTTTTTAATTAGGGTCAGTGTCTGATTTCAATTAATTCCCGGTCACTTTACCACCACTGTTCTCATTTTATGGATATTTTTTCTTCTTTTTTGTGCTTTGTACTGACAAATGATCATGAAACATTTCCCTTAGGGCCTTTATTCTGAAACACTGAGGCACAAGTTCTGGTGAGTATTGCATATCTTCAAAATATCTTCTAGTTTTATTGACTTATTTACTACAATATATATCATAGATAAGCCTAGTGTACAATATATATAGACCTGTTGACTCTGCTTCTAATAACCATGCCATTTACCCCTTTACCATGTCATTTGTCTCCAAATACGCTTTTATAGTTTCTAATTTTCTATTCTTATTTTAGTTTATGAACCTCTGTACCTATCTATACGTATCTGTATTTATTTCTGTTCTTTTGTTGCTGCAACAACCGAATTTCAATAAAGGTTTAGCTTGTCTTATTCTCTTTTATTTTGAAAGGATTGCCAGGAAGCGCCGACGTTCACCGCGTCGAGCTTGACGTCAGCGCGCAGCGGCGGCAGGAGGGAGCGGCTCTGGTGGAGCGACATAGACCGACAGTGGAGGAGAGAGAGAGAGAGAGCAGCGGACGGGTGGATGATTGTGAGTACCGCTTCCTTTCTCTCTTTTCCTTTTTTTCTTCCCTTTTCTTTTCTTTCTTCCCTCCATCATGTAGATGTAGCTTCACCCGGGACGGACCGGGTCAGATCGTGACGGGAGGGGGGCAGGCCGGTGCCGTGCCGAGCTGGGCTGGGTTTGCGGAAGCGACCGGCGGACAGACAGACAGGAGCTCCGTTAATGATAATGTTGATATTAGACACAGACAAGACAGCCGAAGGAACAACATGGCGGCTGTTTGTCTGTCCGTCTTTACGCCCGCAAAGATCTGTGCGTTCCAGCTTGCAGTTTGTCTCCGGTTCCTCCAGCAGGCAGCGGGGCCTGTCGCCAGAGCTGGCCGGGTATGGAGCGTTCTGAGGCGGCCACAGAGCTGCGGAACTCCCGCTGCTCTGCTCGAGAAAAAAAGAGAGGAAGTAACTTATTACAGACTGCGGAGTTGGGGAGTTTGGAGGAACCTGTCTGCCTCTCTGCCTGTCTGTCTGTCTGTCTACCTGTCTGTCTGACTGTAGTGTATAGACAAGGCTTGGTTTTATACTCTGCTGTCAGCAACAAACACACACACACACACACACACACACACACACACACACACACACACTGAGTATTGACAGGCCCCACCTAGTTCTGGTTGACTAAGGGATCTGTGTGTTTGTGTGTCCATCTTTCTTCTCCACCAACTTTACTTTAGTAGATTAACATCATGCTGCATTCGGAGTCTGTTGGAAAAAGCAGAACTACGCACTTCACAATCATTATAATATTTATATTGTGAAGTGTGTCTATACACCAAAACTTTCCACTTTCATTCCTATCTATATTCTGAAAGTTTTTTTATGTCGACAAAATTAAAAGCAAGAATTTTGAACGTGGAGTTATCCAGTGTTCACATTTCTGTTCTGAAAATTATGCAATTGAGTGCATATTTAATAAGATAATGCTTAATTTCATTGCCTCATTTCAGAGAACTTGTAATACAAAAAATATTTGTCTTGATGTGAGTAATCAACCGGGGTAGTTTAACGGTAATATCTGTAGGTAAAATATGTTCATAGTGTTTTGATTTAACATTTTAGTTGCTTAGCTAAAAATGCCAAAAATGATCTGGTTCCAGCTTTTTAAATGTGAGAATTTGCTGCTTTTCTTTGTCTTATATGATAGAAATATCGAGATTTTTGGGGTTTTGAACTGTTGGTCAGATTGGTCACACTATTTCCTCACTCGGCAGATATTTAGATAATGAAAATAATCACTAGTTGCAGCCCTAACAAAGACATTTTGAAGATAAGAAATCATTAATTATTATTGTCCGATCTGCACGAAAATTTGCGTATAGACTCGCCTGAGTCTCATGACAAAAAGTTATCAAAAGAATTTTGATAGTTACAAAAATTCGCAAGTTATAGAGGACCAACTTCGTGAAGGTGGCAGTCAAAACAGGAAGTTGCTTATCTTGGCAACATTTATTCAGAATTAGACGAAACTCGGCACAGTTGTTCCCCGTGCTCTGCTGAGGCTGTGTGCAAAATTTGAAGTAAATCACCCCGTCATCCGGCCAGTACCCCCCGCCGTGCTGGGAGGGGCGAGGGCCAGTTCATCGCTGCTTGCAGCTTTAATTATCTATGTAAAGGCGCTGATATACTTGCTTTTAACTCCGCTTTCGCGTACGTAAGGTGGCTGCCAAGCGTATCCTGCGTTTCTTTGGAGCGTAGGTTGTTCGTGTCTTCCGAAATTAACGCTACGCGTCCGCAAGATGCAATTCAGCACGTGAACGTGGGGCCAGCATATCATCTGACAGGCAGGTCAGCAGCTGTTCCACACTTCAAGGAATATCTCCCGGTGTCGGCCGGGGACGATGCGGCTCTGATCTGCCCCCCAGTGGATACACGTTTAATCCTCCAGGTACACGCAAAGTACGCAGAAAAGTATGTAAACAATGCCGTTCGCGTTGTCGCCGCTTGTCTACACGTACGCATTGTTAAAAAAATTCAAGATACAAGATTCCTTTTCTTGTCTTTCAGCAAAACACCGAAATGTAAAGAATGAAATTATGAGCATGACTCCTTTTTAAAACAGGGTAATGCATAGAGCTCGATGAATATATATATATATATATATATATATATACATAAACAGAATAAATCATTTCCAGCAGAATATTTGTCCGTGCGACTATATGATGTATTGCACTTGTAAATTTGTAAATAGTATTGTACATTTGCATATAGTAAAGCCCAGTTTAGTGGTGTTTAGTAGTCTGATAACAGCCGGGTAAAAGCTGTTTAAGTATATCGGCGCCTTACGGGTTAATGCCCGACGAGGAGTCCGTTGTCAGGTATTAATGGACGACGGCGAGGCGTGAACTGTCCGACACGCAGCCTCCGCTAGGCCTGAGGTCGTTCCCCTCTCATTCCCCCTGCTCTGGTGTTTCCCCCTCTCATTCCCCCTGCTCTGGTGTTTCCCCCTCTCATTCCCCATGCTCTGGCGTTTCCCCCTCTCTCTCATTCCCCCTGCTCTGGTGTTTCCCCCTCTCATTCCCCCTGCTCTGGCGTT
This sequence comes from Sander lucioperca, assembly GCF_008315115.2. NCBI lineage: Eukaryota > Metazoa > Chordata > Actinopteri > Perciformes > Percidae > Sander > Sander lucioperca. The sequence continues at coordinate 19,635,561 of NC_050192.1, read as the reverse complement.
TCCCCCTCGCATTCCCCCTGCTCAGGCATTTCCCCCTCTCATTCCCCCTGCTCTGGCGTTTCCCCCTCTCATTCCCCCTTTGGCGACACCCACACTGACGCCAACGTTTCGCCGCCTGATTGGGTCTTATCGGTCATGAGGTCTCGTTCTCTGAAACTAAAGCTACTAATGTTACCATGGCAACTACCAGCAAAGGGTGGAGTATACAAGTATATGCTAGATCGGATCCGCTAGACGTGTCTCATGGCCCGCCTTATTCTGCCTTATTCTGCCTCTGATTGGCTTAACCAATCCCCACTCCCCATGCCTAAACCTAACCGCGACCATTCTAACAGACGCGTCTCCACGCTGCCTCCTGTTTACGTCCAGTATACCAGAATGTTGACCAGATGTTTTGGTTTAGGCCAATAATAACGTGGATGGTTCCTTACAGCGCTCAATAATCAGTTCACTACTTTCATTGTATTTGGGTGTTTATATTTAATTTTATAGCATTTGAAAAAAAAAAAGATAAAAGAACATTAAAAAAAGTGACAAAAATGTCAAAAAAGTGACAAAAACGACCCAAATGTTGAAAAAAAGTTTTTCTTTAAAAATGTTGACCCAGAATAACAAAGAAGTGGTCGACGGGAAGACAACACAAGGGTTAAACATATAAACACATCCTAGTAGCAGTTCTGTCTAAAGGAAATGAATGCTTGTGTCAACTCGACTTTATATTATATTGTATTAATATTAAATTGAAATATTTATTTGATTTCTGTGTCAGTTGGCCCATCCTGTTTGGGATTACAAGACACCACTATTTAACAGACATCTTCCGGTCTCGCATAAACAAGTCATGTGGAAAAATTCAAGAATAAGATAGATAGATAGATAGATAGGTAGGTAGGTAGGTAGGTAGGTAGGTAGATAGATAGATAGAGAGGTAGGTAGGTAGGTAGGTAGGTAGGTAGGTAGGTAGGTAGGTAGGTAGGTAGATAGATAGATAGATAGAGAGGTAGGTAGATAGATAGAGAGGTAGGTAGATAGATAGATAGATAGATAGATAGATAGATAGATAGATAGTATTTTTGGTAGCCTACTGTACTTAAATGGGCAGTATGTACTATATTCCCTTCTCCATCCTCGCTCCTTCAAGAAGGGCCAGAACAACTTCCGGTTCAAGCGAGTAGTGAGGAGCGATCAAATAAGAGAAGTGAGATTCACCTTCAGTGTTCCCTGCAGACAGCAGACAGACACAGTGAGAGGCGAGCTGTGAACATAGTGGAGCATTTAGCAGCTGAAGAGATATTTCCCTCAGGAGTAGGTGGAGATTAAAAGCAGCTGAAAGAGAGAGCATTGGACGCTTGATGAACTCGCCACCAGCAGTTATCAGTTTCTCTTCACTGACCGCTACAGGCTCTGCCCTCCCACAACCGCGATGGCTGCACCTGATTGGACGAACGCTTTACGTGGGCTGTGTGCTCCCGGATTTCAAAACAGACCAACACGGCGGCTCGTTTGGAAACGTTCTGTTATTTTACGAAAATAGTTGACTGAAATGTGTTTGAATGAATTTTTTTCCCACTGAAAATTAGACCCTATGTTCCCACAGCCCTATGTTCCCACAGCCCTATGTTCCCACAGCCCTATGTTCCCACATTTCTAAGATTTTTCTTAAAATTAGGCCCTATGTTAGGGTTAGGGTTATATTCCATCTGTAGTCCATTGCTACTGGATACTAGGTTAGGTGTAACTGGCTACCAAATTGGGAGAAAGGGGGATAAAATCTGATTCAAATTTATGAAAAAGGAAATGTGGGAACATAGGACTGTGGGACCATTGGGCTGTGGGAACATAGGGCTGTGGGACCATAGGTCTGTGGGAACATAGGGCTGTGGGAACATAGGGCTGTAGGAACATAGGGCTGTAGGAACATAGGTCTGTAGGAACAGAGGGCTGTGGGAACATAGGGCTGTAGCAGCACAGGGCTGTGGGAACTTAGGAATGTGGGAACATAGGACTGTAGGAACATAGGGCTGTAGGAACATAGGTCTGTGGGAACATAGGACTGTAGGAACATAGGTCTGTGGGAACATAGGGCTGTAGGAATATAGGGCTGTGGGAACATAGGACTGTAGGAACATAGGTCTGTGGGAACATAGGACTGTAGGAACATAGGTCTGTGGGAACATAGGGCTGTAGCAGCACAGGGCTGTGGGAACTTAGGAATGTGGGAACATAGGGCTGTAGGAAAATAGGGCTGTAGGAACATAGGGCTGTGGGAACATAGGACTGTAGGAACATAGGGCTGTAGGAACATAGGAATGTGGGAACATAGGACTGTAGGAACATAGGGCTGTAGGAACATAGGGCTGTGGGAACATAGGACTGTAGGAACATAGGGCTGTAGGAACATAGGGCTGTGGGAACATAGGGCTGTGGGAACTTAGGAATGTGGGAACATAGGACTGTAGGAACATAGGGCTGTAGGAACATAGGGCTGTAGGAATATAGGGCTGTGGGAACATAGGACTGTAGGAACATAGGTCTGTGGGAACATAGGACTGTAGGAACATAGGTCTGTGGGAACATAGGACTGTAGGAACATAGGTCTGTGGGAACATAGGGCTGTAGCAGCACAGGGCTGTGGGAACTTAGGAATGTGGGAACATAGGGCTGTAGGAAAATAGGGCTGTAGGAACATAGGGCTGTGGGAACATAGGACTGTAGGAACATAGGTCTGTGGGAACATAGGGCTGTAGGAACATAGGGCTGTAGGAACATAGGAATGTGGGAACATAGGACTGTGGGAACATAGGGCTGTGGGAACATAGGGCTGTAGGAACATAGGGCTGTAGGAACATAGGTCTGTAGGAACAGAGGGCTGTGGGAACATAGGGCTGTAGCAGCACAGGGCTGTGGGAACTTAGGAATGTGGGAACATAGGACTGTAGGAACATAGGGCTGTAGGAACATAGGTCTGTGGGAACATAGGACTGTAGGAACATAGGTCTGTGGGAACATAGGGCTGTAGGAATATAGGGCTGTGGGAACATAGGACTGTAGGAACATAGGTCTGTGGGAACATAGGACTGTAGGAACATAGGTCTGTGGGAACATAGGGCTGTAGCAGCACAGGGCTGTGGGAACTTAGGAATGTGGGAACATAGGGCTGTAGGAAAATAGGGCTGTAGGAACATAGGGCTGTGGGAACATAGGACTGTAGGAACATAGGGCTGTAGGAACATAGGAATGTGGGAACATAGGACTGTAGGAACATAGGGCTGTAGGAACATAGGGCTGTGGGAACATAGGACTGTAGGAACATAGGGCTGTAGGAACATAGGGCTGTGGGAACATAGGGCTGTGGGAACTTAGGAATGTGGGAACATAGGACTGTAGGAACATAGGGCTGTAGGAACATAGGGCTGTAGGAATATAGGGCTGTGGGAACATAGGACTGTAGGAACATAGGTCTGTGGGAACATAGGACTGTAGGAACATAGGTCTGTGGGAACATAGGACTGTAGGAACATAGGTCTGTGGGAACATAGGGCTGTAGCAGCACAGGGCTGTGGGAACTTAGGAATGTGGGAACATAGGGCTGTAGGAAAATAGGGCTGTAGGAACATAGGGCTGTGGGAACATAGGACTGTAGGAACATAGGTCTGTGGGAACATAGGGCTGTAGGAACATAGGGCTGTAGGAACATAGGAATGTGGGAACATAGGACTGTAGGAACATAGGGCTGTAGGAACATAGGGCTGTGGGAACATAGGACTGTAGGAACATAGGGCTGTAGGAACAGAGGGCTGTGGGAACATAGGGCTGTAGCAGCACAGGGCTGTGGGAACTTAGGAATGTGGGAACATAGGGCTGTAGGAACATAGGGCTGTAGGAACATAGGGCTGTAGGAACATAGGGCTGTGGGAACATAGGGCTGTAGGAACATAGGGCTGTAGGAACATAGGGCTGTGGGAACATAGGGCTGTAGGAACATAGGGCTGTGGGAACATAGGGCTGTGGGAACATAGGGCTGTGGGAACATAGGGCTGTGGGAACTTAGGAATGTGGGAACATAGGGCTGTAAGAACATAGGGCTGTGGGAACATAGGGCTGTAGGAACATAGGGCTGTGGGAACTTAGGAATGTGGGAACATAGGAATGTGGGAACATAGGAATGTGGGAACATAGGCACGCTCCCGGCAAGTCAAGCCGGATGCCCTGATTTGCATAAAGTTGCCTGGAATCAGCTTTATGTAAATGAGGAGCGGGCAACTCAACGCCCAGTTACTCGAAACTCGCCGCGACGCTACCAGAATGCACTGCCCTGTTGCTCACATAGGCAATGAATGGTGAGCTGCCAGTGGACACGTTCCATCAGGTAGAGACGTACATACGAGAAGTCAAGATTTCAAGGAGAACAAGCCCATACAGAGCCTGGACGAGCAAGCTGCTGAAAATCACTGCAGACTCTCTACACCCTCTCTTTCCTGAATATGAACTTCTGCCTTCAGGGAGACGATTCCGCGTGCCGAGATGTAAAACAAACAGACTAAAGTTACCGTTTATCCCAACGTCCATCAAGCTGCTGAACTCCCAGTAGTAAATCTTAGCACAGCAGAGCAAAAGTGCAATAAATACTGTACACCGGCACTTTTTGCACTTTGCACTCTAATTCTTACAGTCACTTTTTAAGATTGTCGTATTGTCTTATTGACGTGTCCTTCCTTTATGTCCTAAGATGCTCCGTTGATCTTATGATCTTTATGTTTTTATGTTGACTTTAGAATGGTTTTTCTGTTGCTTGTTTATGTTGTGAAGCAACAGATTGTAGCACTATATGCCCAAGACAAAATCCCCAATATAAACCGTAAAGTGTATCCTATTCTATTCTAATTAATTTCCCCTGCATCGGCCTCGCCTGCTGCTGCTTCGGTTGGTGACTTCCTGCGATTCCCTGAACCTGCCCGGACTTGTCGCATGAAACTGAGCAGAGACGTAGTGACGCGGGCCGCTCAGACCTCCAGGCGCTGAAATCCAACTCCGATGATGTGTTCACTTACACCTGGACAGCTCAAACTCCACCTACTGGCTTCATGCGTCTTCAGCATCATGGATATAGTCCAGATAGTAGAGATTTTAACCCTCCTGATCCATTTTCACAAAGTTTCTATATCAGAAATTTGGGTTTCTTTTAAACCAAATTGTCAAAAACAGAATAACGTGGATGGTTCCTTACAGCGCTCTTCACAAGTAAAGTAAATAATCAGTTCACTACTTTCATTGAATTTAGGTGTTTTTATTTAATTTTATAGCATTTGAAAAAAAGAAAAGATAAAAGAACATTAAAAAAAGTGACAAAAATGTCAAGAAAGTGCAGAAAAAATCGGAAAAAAAGTGACAAAAACGTTGGGGAAAGCAACAAAAGTGTCGAAAAAACGACCCAAATGTTGAAAAAAAGTTTTTCTTTAAAAATGTTGACCCAGAATAACAAAGAAGTGGTCGACGGGAAGACAACACAAGGGTTAAACATATAAACACATCCTAGTAGCAGTTCTGTCTAAAGGAAATGAATGCTTGTGTCAACTCGACTTTATATTATATTGTATTAATATTAAATTGAAATATTTATTTGATTTCTGTGTCAGTTGGCCCATCCTGTTTGGGATTACAAGACACCACTATTTAACAGACATCTTCCGGTCTCGCATAAACAAGTCATGTGGAAAAATTCAAGAATAAGATAGATAGGTAGGTAGGTAGGTAGGTAGGTAGATAGATAGATAGATAGGTAGGTAGATAGATAGATAGGTAGGTAGAGAGAGAGATAGGTAGGTAGGTAGGTAGAGAGATAGGTAGGTAGGTAGGTAGGTAGGTAGATAGGTAGGTAGGTAGATAGATAGATAGGTAGGTAGGTAGATAGATAGATAGGTAGGTAGGTAGATAGATAGATAGGTAGGTAGAGAGAGAGATAGGTAGGTAGGTAGGTAGAGAGATAGGTAGGTAGGTAGGTAGGTAGGTAGATAGGTAGGTAGGTAGATAGATAGGTAGGTAGGTAGGTAGGTAGGTAGGTAGATAGGTAGGTAGGTAGGTAGATAGGTAGGTAGGTAGATAGATAGATAGATAGGGAAATAACGGTGTTGCAGCAGCAAAATATCAGACACACAGCACACATACAGAGTAAACATTAAATAATAGGAAACAATTTACATGAAATAATAATAGAATACTACACGAGCAATATTTAAAATATATGTACGATTTGGAAATAAAATGTACAACTGTTTCAATAGATATAGATAAACTTAATGTGCAAGTTGGGGAGTAAAAATGTACAACTGTTTGACTAGTAATGATAGGATGTAGATAAACCTATTGTGCAAGGTTGTGCAAGGTGCATTCAGTGCAGTTGTGATGTATAGGAGTCTTATCTCACACTCAGTGATGAAGTGTTAAAAAGTGTAATAGCCTGTGGTAGGAATGACTTCCTGTAGCGGTCCGTGCGACATCGAAGCTGTCGGAGCCTCTTAGAGAAGGTGCTCCTCTGTTGGACCAGTGTGGCTAACAGAAATACCAGTATATAACAAAGATCAAAACAAACAAATAATCTACAGATCCTCTCGGTGAAAAGCTGTTTTCCTCTTCTGCCTTTAACAACTAACTCACAGCTAATTCATGTTTCTCACATGTGAACAGCTCATTCTTTGAGCAACAGAATCAGTATCTGTTTTAAATAATATAGTCATATTACCAGTCCCTCCAGAAAAACGTAATTATGCGATCGCATAATTCAATGCGTAATCAACCAAAGTCCAACCAAATTTATGCGGGGGGGGGGCGCATTTTTTCAAATACGCCGCACTTTCGCCGCATAAATTGCAGATTTCCGCGCAAAATATGCGGGGCTTGCATGATTTCATAATCCCCGCACTTTTGTTGCAAAAAAGTCACACATATCTTAGCAGAAAGTTGAAAAATGTTGCGTTTACTTCACACAAGAGCAGCCATTTTCCCCTGTCGCCATGGGAAAGCTATGAATTGACGTAATTACGCGACGTGAACATCATCGAAAAGCTGCAAACCCCGCGATGAAGCCACGATGAAACCGCAATTTTTGCAAGTTCCCGCAATTTCATCACATAAAATTGCATAAATATCCCGCATATTCCATCGCATTTTTTAAGAAAACGTGCCGCATAATCAAGGATTTTTGGCCGCATCAATCACAAAAAAACTCTTTTCTGGAAGGACTGGTATTATAGAGATTTATTGAAGATGTATTGATAGTACGGATCAGTGTTTCTCAAATTGGGGTACGCGTACCCCTGGGGGTACTTTGGAGTACTGCAGGGGGTACATGAACTTTTTGCAAAATGCTTAAAAATGTCATGCATAATTCCTAAAATAATTATACTATAATAATGAATGAATTACTGTAAGTGATGCATTCTGAACATTTGAAATGTAGCATTTAAATGTTTTTCAGTTACAAGGTTGTTGTTTAGGAAATCTATCGCTGCCGATACTGTATTGTTCCTTTTTATATAGATGTGAAAATGATTAGCGCTGGTCAGGGGGTACTTGGCTTAAAAACACAGTTCAAAGGGGGTACATCATTGAAAAAAGTTTGAGAACCCCTGGTATAGATAGAAGTTTTTCTTCATCATTGTTTGAAATTTTTTTCGTTCTGTAGTAGCTGAATACAAACTGGTTCAGTCATTGTCAAACACTATGAATATATGATATTGCATTTTGCAGTGGAGGAAGAAGTACTCGCATCTTTTACTACAAAAACCGAAACCAGACGCGTGAGAGGCACGTTCAATCACACGACGGTGTAAAACGATGCTCAGCGATGCGCGCTCAGCACAGCGTTTCAGTTTGAGTAAACGTTTGCCGGGGCTGAACGCACCGCTGGTCGCTCACTGATGAAACTAGAATTCTGGGTAAAATAACAAACTGGAAAAATGGCGGTTAGAGAGAGAGAGAGATGTTAATGATTTGGTCACACACACACACGCACGCACGCACGCACGCACACACACACATATACAGAGAGCTTCTCATCTCTGTTAATAAGGGTCTGCCAAGGTTACCGTTTTCGTGTGTGTGTGTGTGCGCGTGTGCGTGCGTGTGTGTGTGTGTGTGCGTGTGTGTGTGCGCATGCAATGCAAGGCATTACTGGTATGCAAACACACTCACACACACGCACACACACACACACACACACACACACACACACACACACACACACACACACGAGGGTGCATAGCGACAGTAACCAGGAAGGATTCCACAGTTGTGACATCACCACCAGCTGTGTGTGTTCACGGGACCTCTCTCAGTTGTTATGAACACACCCAGATGCATGCTGGGTAATTATGACCTCCCAGTGAGAGGGAGGAAACCTTCATCCGTGTGTGTGTGTGTGTGTGTTTGTTTGTGTGTAATTGATAGTTTAGCAGCTCCAGGTGCTCTGTAATAATGCTGTTTTGTGATTGGCTGCTGTGAAATGTAACCTCTCTCTCTTTCTCTGTGTGTGTGTGTGTGTGTGTGTCTCTCTGTCTCTCTTTCTCGCTCTATCTCTATCCCTCTCTCTCTATCTCTCTGTCGCTCTCTCTCGCTGTCTCTCTCTCTCTCTCTCTCTCTGTCGCTCTCTCTCGCTGTCGCTCTCTCTCGCTGTCTCTCTCTCTCTCTGTCGCTCTCTCTCGCTGTCTCTCTCTCTCTCTCTCTCTCTCTCTGTCGCTCTCTCTCGCTGTCTCTCTCTCTCTCTCATTCTCTCTCTCTCTCTCTCTCTCTCTCTCTCTCTCTCTCTCTCTCTGTCTCTGTGTGTCTCTCGCCCAGCAGACAGACAGTCAGGATGCGTGAATACAAACTGGTTGTTTTAGGATCAGGAGGAGTCGGCAAGTCAGCTCTGGTAAGTTATCAAACCCATTTTACTCGTTCTACTCAGGTCTTTCTTTTAGAGCTGCAAAAATGAATCGGTTCGTTGTCGACCATTAAATTAATCGCCAACTATTTTTGATAGTCGATTAATCGGTTCGAGTCAGTTTTTATAAAGAAAAGGTAAAGTATGTTCTAGTTTCTTCTCTCCTCTGTGACAGTAAACCGAATATCCAAGCATGTGAGCACATACGAGGAATTTAACTTCAAGTTTTCGTTGCTCTCAGTATGCTTTAAGAGAAAAAGACATTCATTTATTTTTCATTATTCTAGTTTCAAAATAAAACGTCTCAAACTTCCACTCAGCAAACACTCATCCACTGCCACTCAGACACTTGCTCAGCTCTCGCCACGGTGCGAGGAATAATTCAAAAACCGTGAGTCCTGTCGCAAAGAGAGTAATATCGGGTCGGAGAGGACAAGTTTCCTCACGCTGCGATGTATAAATGGTGTTTGAGGATTTAAACCCAAACTCGCCCAAGGCTGATAAAAGTGCATCAACAAATCTGCCTTTTTTTATTTGTCGCAACATTCGTTCACTCAAAATTCCCCATCAGATGAAAACGGATGCAGACTGATGTCACTCTGTTTCTCACACACACACACACACACACACACACACACACACACACACACACACACACACACACACAATGTCACTACAATGAAGTGCTTTACTCCAGATGATATAATGGAGATGTGTCAGTGTGTCACATTATTTCCATTCTAATGACTTTCAATGGAGACCAGAACAGAGCACCATTTACATTGCTGGCCTACTTCTCTTTATCTCACTGCCTGTCTCTCTCTCTGTCTCTCTGTCTCTCTCTCTGTCCATCTCTCTCTCTCTCTCTCTCTCTCTCTCTCTCTGTCTTACTGTCTGTCTATCTGTCTGTCTGTCTGCCTGTCTCTCTGTCTGTTTTACTGTCTCTCTGTCTCTCTGTCTGTCTCTCTCCAGACTGTCCAGTTTGTTCAGGGAATCTTTGTGGAGAAGTACGACCCCACGATAGAGGATTCCTACAGGAAGGTAAGACAGCTTCAGCCTGTCCGTCTCTCCTCCCCGTCTGTCCGTCTGTATGTTGGTGCGAGTGATGTGAGACAGTTTGTAGTCACTAGTTCCCAGGGGCTAATGGGACGGACTGAAGGCTAATGAGAGGATGAAGATGGACCAGAAGCAGAAAGAGGAGGCCAAAGAAAAGGAAGAAGAAAGAGAGGAAGGGAAATGATCAGAAAGGGAATAAAGAGAAGCATTAGAAAAATGAAAACAGGAGTAAATGTAGATAAAAGGAAGATATGGAAGCTTATTTCTGCCAAGAATGGAGAACAAATAGATCAAAAGGTTATGATGAAAATAAAAAATGTGCATGAAAATGAGGAGCAAATACGTCAAAATGATTAAATAAGTTAAAAATTAAAATTCAATATTATGAGATATTAAGTCAAAATTAGATAATAAGTATACATTTTTAAATCAAAAGTCAAAATTATTAAATAATTCAAAATTATGAGAAAGTAAGTAAATGTTCAGTTCAGTGTTCACTTGTTTCCACCCAGCTCATCACAACTTTTTTTTAATGTGCACTTCACTTCCCTATTTTATAGTGAGATTGCGAAGAAGAATATGATCCACCCAATAATCTAAAATCTAAAAACTAATATGTTAGTTTATCAAACGTAAAGATGTCTGCTGAGCAGTGTTGGGCAAGTTACTTCCAAAATGTAATACATTATAGATTACTAGTTACTGTCATTTGAGAGTAATTAGTTATATTACAATATTACTGTCTCTGAATTGTAATACGTTACACTACTTTTGCATTACTTTTGAGTTACTTTCACCAAAATAACAGGGGAAGTTTGATTTGGCAGCTAGCTTGTGAATTTCACCACCCGATCAATAAAGTCTCCTATTTATCCACTTTAATACATCATAGATTATTCATATTTTGTATAATTAATATAAATATGCAAAGTAACTAAATCTATAAAAAATAGATAAGTAAAACGTATAACAGGCAAGTAGGAGAAAAAGAAAATACTCAAAAGTACGGCATTGTTGTAAAATGTTTGTTTATAGCACTTGAATAAGAAATTCATGTTGTTTAGTTTAAAACACTCTAAAGGAAATGTTCAATTATAGTGTGATTAAAACTCACTATTAACATTATTTACAGTACTTGATTTACAGCTGATTTGTGAAAAGGTAGCCTACACAACCTTATTTAACAGTAATTTAGTTTTACTGCGAACCGTCACAGGAAGTGCTTTTATTTTGAAGTAGGCTACACGGAAGTTGTCTGTTGTGTAGCTACTCTTGCTAGCTTACTGAGATGCAACATGTCCGTCAGGCTCAAGTTGTTCACTTTCTTGTTTGTAAAACTGCAACATATTGAACAGTAAATGGTCACAGTAAAAGACAAGCGCTTTTAGTCGTCATTCGAAGCCATTCCACTACAGGCAGAGTTACTCTCCACGGCTGATAAAATGCAATGATATTTACGTGTAGCAAGCCTCAACATTAATTCCGACATGTTTATATCTGTCAGCCGCTGACGTACCGTCACCTGTTGGGACATACATGCTGTCCGTACCGTCACCTGTTGGGACATACATGCTGTCCGTACCGTCACCTGTTGGGACATACATGCTGTCCGTACCGTCTCTGGCTCTGGCTACCACGGGAACAGAAACAGGACAGCTCACTTCAACGCAGCGTAATAACTCCTGAAAATAATATCCATCTCGCAAATGTATCTGTCTCTGCAGTCATCTCAACCATCGAATACAGCGACAGGAAAATAATACGGCTTTTTTTTTCCTGTGAAGAAATGTGTCGCGGTGTTGGTGAATTCTTAAAAAAAAACAATGCACCACTAAATGTTGCGTTAAAATGCGTTGTAACTCGCGTTACTGAGATTGTAACGAGTATAATATTACCGAAATTTAATTAGTAATGCGTTATATTACTGCGTTACAGCAAAAAGGAATACATTACTGTAATTGCGTTACTTTTGTAACGCATTACTCCCAACACTGCTGCTGAGTGCACCTGACGGGCCACGAGGAACAGGAAAACATATACAAATACATGAAATGTGCATATGCACTTGTTTCCACACGGCTACGTTTTATGTGTTTTTGTATTGAAACGGTTTGTGATGAGTTCAGGTCTGAATGCAACTGAAGAACTACTAAAGTCATAGGCACACGTTACTTTGGGTTTTTAGATGAATTCCTCTCTAAATTATAAATAATGCATGATGGTACTAGGGGTGCATGATATATCGACTCAATATCGTTATCGCGATATCACGTTGCGCAATATTATCTCTTTATTTATATATTTTATACTGTCCAACCAGTAGAACATGTCCTGTTCTCTGTATTTATATATTATATACTGTCCAACCAGTAGAACATGTCCTGTTCTCTGTATTTATATATTATATACTGTCCAACCAGTAGAACATGTCCTGTTCTGTAGACATGGTCCTTATTTATTTATTCATGTTGGACCGGTCCAATATGACCGTCAGTTGAAATAAACCTTGTGTTGTAAGAAAACTTGTTTAATTAGTTATGAATCTATTTTGATGCATTTTTTTTTACTTTTGTAATTTTACAAATGTTTAAAAATTTCGAAATTAATATTGATATCGCAATATCACATTTTGTCAACATCGTGCAACCCTAGATGGTACGGACTAGGGGCATGATCTGCAGGGCCACACGAAATCTGCGGGCGCAGACTTCTGCAGAATTTTAAACAAATTAAGAAATAGAAAAGGAAGCTCAGAATGTTAACACATCTCCATCCATTCCAGAGATTTTCTGTCTGGATCACTGCTAAAAACCTGTAAAAAAAACCCAAAAGACCTGCAGATTTCATTTGGGTCTGACCATCAGATACGGGACAAATCCTGTGAGGCTGTGCTTTGAGCTAAATGCTAACATGCTGATGTTTAGCAGGTGTAGCCAAAATATCCCAGATACGGGCGCTGCCATCTTGTAATTTTGGAGCCAGAGTATGCGCAGTATTGATCGGGCGGTGGAGCCGCGGTATCCAAGTCCCGCCCATTCATCCGTCCGACCAATCACAGCTGTCAATCATAGCGTTTCACCTGGTTTCAGGTAAACGCCAGCATAAAAAAAACAACTTCTCAGAAGAATAAACACTTGAACAAAGATCAGCGTGATCAGAACTACCTAAAATGACAGAATCCATCTTTGGGAGAAATTTATTTTACATATGCTTTGATTTTTTTGGGTTTAACATGGAGGGGTTGAACATTTGAGGGGAAGTCTTCAGGTTTCCAGTGACATTTATTGTGAAATGTTGGCAAATAGTTTGTTTGTAAAGTTTTGGTTATGCACTGAGGACTCTGTCTCTCTCTCTGTGTCTCATTCCAGCAAGTCGAGGTCGATGGACAGCAGTGTATGTTGGAGATCCTGGACACAGCAGGAACAGTAAGATCTGTCTGTCTGTCTGTCTGTCTGTCTGTCTATCTATGAACAGACTGGCAACGTTTGTGACTTTCTTTATGTTTCCCTGACTACCTGTCTATCCGTCTGTCTCCCTGGCCACCCGTCTGTCTCCCTGACCACCCTTCTATCTCCCTGACCACCTGTCTGTCTTCCTGACCACCCTTCTGTCTTCCTGACCATCCGTCTGTCTCTCTGACCACCTCTCTGTCTCTCTGACCACCTGTCTGTCTCCCTGACCACCTGTCTGTCTTCCTGGCCATCCGTCTGTCTCTCTGACCACCCGTCTGTCTACCTGACCACCTGTCTGTCTTCCTGACCACCCTTCTGTCTTCCTGACCATCTGTCTGTCTCTCTGACCACCTGTCTGTCTCCCTGACCACCCGTCTGTCTCCCTGACCACCTGTCCGTCTTCCTGGCCACCTGTCTGTCTCCCTGACCACCTGTCTGTCTACCTGACCACCCGTCTGTCTTCCTGACCACCCGTCTGTCTCCCTGACCACCCGTCTGTCTTCCTGACCACCCGTCTGTCTCCCTGACTACCCGTTTCTCTCCCTGACCACCCTTCTATCTTCCTGACCACCCATCTGTCTCCCTGACCACCCTTCTATCTCACTGACCTGTCTGTCTGTCTGTCTGTCTGCAGGAGCAGTTCACGGCGATGCGAGATCTGTACATGAAGAACGGTCAGGGCTTCGCTCTGGTTTACTCCATCACGGCTCAGTCGACTTTCAACGACCTGCAGGACCTCCGAGAGCAGATCCTCAGAGTGAAGGACACCGAGGACGTACGACACACTCAAACACACACACACACACACACACACACACACACACACACACACACACACACACACACACACACATTAGAAACATATCCTCATTATAAGCATATCCTCACATTTGGATATGGAATGTTTGGCACTTCTGCTTTATAAATGACTTAAGTAATTAATGGATTAAGTATTGTTGATCAATTGTCTTTCAATCATCTATTTGATTGATTGACTAGCACTAGAGTTGAACTAGTTATTGGGGGGAAATAAAGCTCTCCAAACCTTTCAACCACTTTGAAGTAATTGGGCTGAAAATGGTTCCTTGGTTCAGAGGGCTTGATACCATGTAAATGGTGACATCTGCTGGTCAACCCTTTGTACTGCAAATATCTGTGAAACCTCATAATGGAGCACTGAATCAAAATGCAGGTAAAGCCACTGGTCTTATCCATGAAAGTGACTTTTAAAACGGAGTACATGGCTCTGCTTTTGAATATTATGGAACCATCTTGCTGCAGTAGAGACAGAGTGCATCGTGTTAGACTCTAAAAGCCACGCCCACCGAAGTGGAAAACAACTCCCCGCTCTCCATTGACTTTGTATTGTGTGAAGGTTTCCTCCTCGTCAATTCCATCTGCTAGCATACAACAGAAAATTGCCTAAAAGCTGAAACAACGTCCACAGCAGTGTGTTTTTGTGACTGTCCTTCCTTTGCCGTACCTGAAGTTGCTGCATTCTGGCTGCTGTCTGTAGATTCCTTCATGCACAACTCGTATTCTTCCGGATGTTTCATACCAGATGTTGTAACAGCGGTGATGTTGTGTATAGTTTAGGGTCCTCGCCACCACCAGACTAATCAGCATTGTAAATTGAACATGTAGCTGGACTTGAATGGCCTTCTTTTGACTGAAAGTACTGCCAAACTACACTTTTTCTGCTCATGAGTTCCATTTTCACTTTCTCACAGCCTACTGCATTGAACGCTCCACCTACGTAAACACCTTCCCGTAATCAACGGCGCCGTCATTACGACGACCAGCATAGCGCGCGGAGTGCAAGCGTAAGGTGGAAAAAAATCCTATGGTTCGGCAGAAACCAAACTCCGTCAAAAAGCCCAATATTCAGCCGAATCCTGGATTCGGTGCATCCTTGGTCAATACTCTGTTAAAGTGCCCATATTATGAAAAAATCACTTTTTCTGGGATTTGGGGTGTTATTTTGTGTCTCTGGTGCTTCCACACACATACAAACTTTGAAAAAAATCCATCCATGCTGTTTAGAGTGAGATACGGTTTCTGAATGTGTCCTGCCTTCAGTCTCTGGGTGAGCTGTTCAAAATCGGCACGGCTTGTGACGTCACAAGCCGAAACGAGCAGGCTAACCGCAACCATTAGCTCGTAGCGTTAGCATGCTAACGCTATGGCTAACGCTATGGCTAACGCTAGCATGCTAACGCTAGCATGCTACCTCGTTCTCAATAGCAAAGCACTGCTACAACACACACAAGTTCACCATAATCTACAAAAGAACTACTTCCATATGCGCCCTCATTTAGAAGTCTCCCAGCTAATCCTGCCTTGTAACTGACTGAAGTTGTAGAAACAGCCTTTCTTTTACTGTCTATGGAGCTAGCTAGCTGACATGATCTACATCTGAGCTACTGGGCATGTGCAGTGCAATCAAAGATAGTACAGAAGAAGAAGAAGAAAAGAGGTCTCACCCTGTAGCTAAAACAGAGACCAGCTGAAAAGAGGATCTGCAGCAGTGAGAGAGAGCGGTGCAGTACAACAAAAATATGGTGTTTTTTGAAAATTAAACCATGTAAACCTATTCTGGTACAACCTTAAAATACAATTATGAACCTGAAAATGAGCATAATATGGCTGCTTTAACATTGCTAAGCTTATTGAATTCTCAACACGTCGAAAATGCGAACTTAATTAATTGTGTTGTTCATGTGAATATGAATGTGAATACTGGGTGTGGCATTGCAGGTTCCCATGATCCTGGTTGGAAATAAATGCGACCTGGAGGTGGAGCGTGTGGTGGCCAAAGAGTCGGGCATCGGCCTCGCCCGCCAGTGGAACTCCTGCGCCTTCCTGGAGACCTCGGCCAAGAGCAAGATCAACGTCAACGAGGTGACCACACACACACACACACACACACACACTTTGTTTACATATACATTAGAGGTCTCCACAGGCAATTCGCAGGTTACGACTAACCCGTTACCCGAGTTGTGCCAGCTCCGAATTATAATCAGTCTAGTTTGGTCAAGGTTAGACAGGTTTTTTTTTTGTCTTGGGTCTGTGTGTTAATGTTTTCTATACATTTGGGATTTGTTGGGTCTCTGTAAATTATAGAGTGTGATCTAGAACTAATCCATCTGAATAGTGTCCTGAGATAACGTCTGTTATGATTTGCACTATAAATAAAATTGAATTGAATTGAGTACCCGAGTGGATCCGAGCGTACTCTTTATTAGCTCAAGCAAAGACTTGTTAATTGGTGACGCATTACCCTGATGCCAGTGTTCCTTTTCTATCGGGCTGACCCCATTTAGGATCAGGTCTAATGCCGTGCTTCTAGCGTTTAGACGTCCTTGAGCTCCAGCACAGTCTTTGCTTGTTAGCCATTTGACAATTGCTCGTTGCTTATCCGCAACGAAATAGTCAATACTTAATGGTTCACAGTACAAAAAACGTAGTTTTAGCCCAAAATATTGATGTGTGTGTGTGTGTGTGTGTGTGTGTGTGTGTGTGTGTGTGTGTGTGTGTGTGTGTGTGTGTGTGTGTGTGTATAGATCTTCTATGACCTTGTGCGTCAGATTAACAGGAAGAGTCCAGTTCAAGGGAAAGCTCGCAAAAAGTCCAACTGTCAACTTCTCTAATAACCGGTAACTCCTCAAATATACACATCTAACACACACACACACACACACACACACACACACACACACACACACACACACACACACACACACACACACACACACACACACACACACACACACACACACACACACACACACACACACACACACACACACAGAACACACTATTGTACGAACTTTTAATTGTTCTTCTCTCTCTCTCCAGTTTTCTGCTCACCTGACCGACAACCAACCAACCAACCAACCAACCAACCAACCAACCAACCAACCAATCACAGGACATCTTCCAGCTGGCCACACCCCTTTAACACACCCACGTCATCATCAACATCAGCCACCTCTGACCTCTGTTCCCGTGTTCTCCTGTCCCCTCACCACACATTTAAACAGAGACTGTTGCCTTGGAAACATTAAAACTAAACATCAAAAGACTGCAGCGGCGATGATGATGATGATGACGACGATGATGAAGATTTTGATTCTGCTGTTGCAGAAATGGGGGCTGTCCAAACAACTGCTCTCATGCTCTCTGCTATAGGCCAATTTTACGCTGGGGAGTGGCCATTTGCTTTTACTTTTAAATGTTTCTTTCCTTTCTTTTTACATATTTTCCAGCAGTCCCGAGCCATTCACACGCAGTTTGACCTCTTCACTGTCAGCTCTGTGTGTGCGACTCTGGTTGAACCTGTGGATCCATACAGTGGTTATTATTACAGTGGTTATTATTATGATTCTGTGTGAAAAGATATAAAAGTCATTTAATGTTTTTGTTTTGGATTTTTGGGGCGGGGGATTAGGGGGTGCAGCAGGTTATGCGATCAGCTCACCGCGCTCGTAGCTTTGAGCTAACCTAAGCTAGCTGACAGCTACAGGAGTGAATAGGTCCTTTTTACAGCATGTCAGGGCAAACACAGGTGTAATTAATAGCATTAATTATGGCCCCAGTTCCATTTAGGTGGGCCAGGACCCTAGTATGAGCTAGCATGCACTGGAATGGCTGTGAGACACTAAATAGAATTGAACCGTAATTAATTTGATCAGTTGTATCTGTGTTTACCCTGCAATGCCATGTCAAAATTGAAAAAGGGCCTATAAGCAATATTCATAGAAAATGCTAAGTATCCAAATTTTCTATTTGTTGGGTGACAGCTTTATTGGCGTATCTTTAAAGAAGTCTATGTAGACAAAGCTTACATAGCTTTGGGTTACCCCGTTAGCTTAGCAGCTAGTAAAAATGCATTAGAAATATTGTTTGTGGGGTGTTAGCATTATTAATACATTCCCAAACAAATTGATGGTAGCTATTAGCCAAGGTCCTCCTAGTCCCAGTAGCAAATGAAATGCATTTGCATTGTTGGGAGAAAATGCTAACTAACACACTGTTTGTCGAGTATTAGCTTTGTTGGCATTTTCTTGAAGAAATGAATGTGAACTTATAGCTTAAGGTAACCTCGTTAGCCTAGCAGCTAGTAAACATTGTGGGCAACAACTGTGTGTGTGGTGTTAGCATTATTAAGATATCCCTAAAGAAACTGATGATAGCTTTGCTTTAATGAAGCGACTGAGTCCTTGAAAAGCGCTATACAAAATCAATTTATTATTATTATTATTATTATTATTATTATTGGCTATATTCACACAGAAACAAATAGGGGGGGTGATTGCTGTGAGTTAGCTTGAGCTAGCTTGTCAGTTAGGAAAAGCTAAAACTGCTAAACATGCTGTTCGTAAACAGTATTAAGTTTAAAAACATCAGCAATGAAACTTAAGCATTTGGGGGCGCTATAGCAAATATCACGCAGAGCTAACAATGCCACAATGTCAAAGGAACGATAGTAGCTGCGTGCTAACTCTTTAGTGTAGCAGTGCGGTGAGCTGACCCTAGATCTGCTGCTCAGGGTGGACGTGTTGCCTTTAGACAGCAGACTCACACTGGTCCAGTACCTTCTATGTATGTGTGTGTGTGTGTGTGTGTGTGTATGTGTATGTTCGTGAGTGTGTGTTTTCTTGTGTTTGTGAGTGTATGTGAGCAATGAACCACAAACGTTTCTGTGATTTACCTTTTTGGCCCTGGGGGGGTGGGGAGGATTGAGTTATATTTACTTAGCAGGGCAGCCAGCAGGTGTTGTTTCTGTATTATTAACCATATTATTACCTGACTATTAATGTTATTAACACATCTGAGAGGGGAAGCACTTAATTATCTGTCGAAAGTCCTTTAACTGATGGGAATATATTAAACTATCCAGCTGTGGAGGACCAGAAAATAAGTCAGATCTGGTCCTTATCTTTGCATTCTCAGATCATCGGTGGACTATTTCATTGCTAACACTTTAGCATACAGTCGGTTGAGTGGTAGTAGCGCAAAGCTAACATGCTAAGGTGCTAGCATGAAGTGCCGCTGACACCTGGATAGTTTTCAGTATTCTCATCAGTTAAAGAAGAAAGTGTAACTAAAATCTCAGTGTTTCTTTGTAACGGTAGCACGGCTGAGGTTGAGACCGACGGAGGAGGTTGGGGCTTAAAGCTGAAGCCCCGCCCTTATGCATTTGGGGGCGTGGCCTGTGAAGCAGCAGCCACAAAAAAGCCTTTAAATATCTGTCTTTGTTTGAAATGTGAGAGTGGTCATCTTTCAGATACAGTGTGTTGGACCAGAGACCTCTGTGAGTACTGCTGTGCACAGCGTTGTACTGTCAGGAGTACTGCGGTGTAGTGTGGTACTGCTGTCAGTATTCTGGTCCTCCTGCAGTACGTCCAGTCATGTAGCATGTTGATGTTTCTGTCAGTACTCAGTCTGACCTCCAGGAGGTGCTGCGACAGTTTGCATGCCGAGCAGAGGCTTCCAGATGAAAGGTCTGTTTGCAGCCGTGGGGGGGCATTCCTGTCAGCTCCAGCGTTGAGATACTCGATCCGTACCGGGAACACAATTAGTTCTACTCATGTCGCATGTACGTAGATGGTTGAGATTAGGCAATGACCTAACATTGAATGGTTAGGGTCAGGATGGTTTTGCATTGACAGCTCTATCTCCACAAGTGATAACATTTGCACCCTGCAAAAGAAGACGCCATCTACAATATCAAATCAAGTTAACTGTTCACACAATACAGTAACGTGAGCTATTTAATTTAGCTGATACATGGTTAAACATCATTGGCTCTTACCAGTGTATCGCTGTGTGAACTTCGTCCACAGAAATCCCACCAATCGGTCCCAAAATGTCCCAGTTAGAGAGTAAGTGCAGTAAACATATTCTTTGTAAATCTTTACAATAATTTCCCGAAAGAACCAAGCAGGCCTGCCTTGTTACACCATCCAAATTTGCTTCAAAACTTGACGTTTTCAGAGTGTAGCTTGCTAGCTCGATGTTGGATGTTGTTTCCCGAAGAGAACAGAGTTTGAGAACGGCGACACGCAGAGAGAGGAAGGAGAGGGCCAAAGCCTGACATCCTGAACGGATCAGGTTCCCGGTATGGATCAGGTAGCGACAGGATTATCCTAACACAATATAAATAAAACTGTTGCTTGCTAACATGCTAGCATGCTAACAAACTAGGAAAGCCAGTGTTGCGATAGCCCCCAGACGATTCCCATTAAAAGCTCCAAGGGAAACACTTTGGCCACATAGTTGAAGACACAGGCCCAGTGTTCTTGTGATGAGAACGCTCGTTTTGCTCAACGGCTCATGGCAGCACCTGGATATCCGACATGTGCTCAGCTAACGCCTAGCTGCCGTGGCTGCAGGCAGACCTTTCTGGCTTCCACAGTAACAAAGGCTGTGGTGGCATTTGTCATTTCGTGCGACTTCTGGAGCTGCAATGGCTAACAGCTCGGTTCAAACTCATATAGTGATCATGTGCTTTTGTCATGGATGTTTGGCAGATCTAAAGGCCTCAGTGTGCTTCAAAAAGAAGTAGGTTGTACGATGTGTTGTCCGTTTTTACACCTGTTCCAGAATGGCACACTTTCGGACAGTCTTTCATCGATGACATTCATGGCACTGAGCTGTGTGACAAGTTAAACTTGTCCTTTCTTTCACACTCCCACGGCCACTGTGTAAAGTTTGATTGTCTTTTTTTGTTTTTAAGTCAAAAAATGGTCAGAAACTGCCAAGGAAAGGTTTTAGATGCTGTCAAGACATTCCGGGAAGCACTTAGTTTGAAGCATACAGAAGCCTTAACGTCCATGATAAATTGAGGTATATTTTTCACTTTTTTATTGAGCTAGGCTAGCAGTTTCCCTCTACTTCCAGTCTTTAGACTAAGTGCACACTGGACCTATCTCTGAGATTAACAGGTTTGTGATCCTCTCTTCTGAGTTTCTGTAAAAAGGCTGAAGTATAGAATAGAATAGAGGTCGCGCTGAAATGGCGAGAGCAACCGCAGCCAAATGCGAACTGAAATGATTCATTCAAAAAGAAATTATTTTACATTACTGAAATAAATCCGCTTTGTTTTCCTCTGTATGGCATGATGACCAGTGAAATGTAAAAGAAACCAGTTCAGCCAGTGCAAGTATCGGATTCAATTCCCATTTCCACGCTGCTGAATCGTCACGGTTCGGCCGTCGTTGGGAGTTTAAAACTGGTATGAAAGATTTGTCTGAACTGGTTTCTTCCAGAACAGAAACCCACCGCAGCAGCGGGAGGGGGGGGGGGGGGGGGGGGGGGGGGGGGGGAAGCCAAATGTAAAGTAAAAACTAAAAAGCCTTAAATGAATAAAAGTGGTGCAATTTTGTAACAGCAAACTGCAACATGGAGTCATTCTGGATGGATGGATGGATGGATGGATGGATAGATAGCAGACAGACAAGACGGATATATATTTTTTTTATTTATTTCAATTTTGAGACTAAAAGAATTTACATTTTAAAGAGTCACTTTTTTGCTTGCTTATCTAAGTACTTTACTTTTTTTCTTTATTCAGGACGCACGGTCCATAGCACAATACAAAATATAGCAAAAGACCAACAAATACAAGACAAAACGCATACAGTAAGAAATGACTACAACAGTCAGAGTTCCACAATACATAAAAAGAGTGTTCACATATTAGCATATAGACTAAAACACCAATGGTGAACCTAACCGCACTCATTGCAGGGTTCACTAGTGTTGCAATTATGCTGTTGAATGACTCCGTTAGTCTACACATACAGTTGTGTTCAGAATAATAGTGAATAATGCTCAAAATCCTTTGAATAGCTTTTAATTCCATAACATCAATGCATTGGGAACACTGCACATTCAATTTCAAATCAAAAAATGACCAAAATTGATGAAGTTTGTGTTATACCTTTACAGAAAGTGAAGAAAAAGGAATATTAGGCTGTTCAAAAAATACAGCAACATTTTGCTGAGTATTTCAATGTGAAATGCATTATAACTAGCATGCACAACATTTGCTTCCTTCCTTCCTTAAATATGGGCCATAATTAACACCTGTTTCTTCACAGAATCAATCACCTCACTAACTGAACACAATTGCTGTTATTTTGAACATGCCCCTTTCAATTACAGATTAAATTACACAGAATGAGCAGCATGCATGTCATGGCTGTTGGGTCTGTTGGTTTTCTATGACTCTACAACACTTACTAGTAAATTATTTGCCATGTAGAAATATCACTTCTACCAAAAAATTTGATTTATGAGGTTAGTGATGTTGGACTGCTATTATTTTGAACACGACTGTACATATGTACGTAAGATTCCTGAGTACAGCAGGACAGGTGGATACATCAACACTTACAAACATTTGGCTTGCACTGCTCCATCGTGGCATTTTAAGCAGCAGTCTCGTGCCATCATTATACAGTATGCCACATTGAGTTTCTGCATACTGCTTTTTAATAGCGCCGCCACACATGGGCAATATACATTGGGGTGCAAAAAGCTTTAAAAAGTGTTTGAACACATACTACATTTGCAATTCAGTATATTAGCTTGTGCATACATCATACAGTAGTGTCTGTGAATGTCCCTATCATCAGACAGCTCATCAGTTATACAGTGCCCTAAGTATTTGACCTCATCACACACTTTAAGGACAGTACCAGACAGAGAGAAAGCAGGAAATGACGTTAATGTTTATTGTCCTCCCTGCTTCTAGCAATCATAATGCTACTCTTCTTAGAATTGTATTTGTACTTAATGTCAATGTCTGAGCCATATTGGGAGCAGGCCCTTAAGTAACTGTTGAAGGCCAGCACTATATGGACAAAGAATCACCAGTAGTAATTATCACAGAAAATAAATTATTATTTATTCATCACTATTAATTATTCAGATTTGATCATGTGTGGACTCAAATCGATGTATTGATATTAGGAACAACATGACAAAAGAAAGGAGGGAGAGCGAGAGGGGTCATGATTATTACATACGCTTAACAGAACGACAACACAGCTGACGTCAGTTGTTGTCAACGAGACTACGCAAGACGCTAAGCTGCCATGGCAACGGCGTCGGCGGCAGCTTGTTCCTGTAACTGAAGATGAGGAGCAGGTGGTTAGCACGCTGGTCAACCTAGTTAACTAGTTAAACGATATTAACCAGCTAGTTAACTAAGTCAAAGCCAGCGCAATAAAAAGGAGTGACTTCTCGCGGTGTTTTGTCGGCGGCGAGAGTGCTATGACCGTCCGCTTCAAGGTAAGCAACCTGTAAGCAACAGGTTGTTAGCATTGTTAGCCAAACAAACGGATGCTAACGAGCCTTTAGCTTCCTAGCTCGCTAACAGCAATATTCATGAAGTGGCTGTAACCATAGACAGTGGCTGTAACTACCGGACGGAACAGAGCACGAGACTGCAGAGTCAGGATAAATGTGATTTAATGTGAGGTAAACTAATCCAGCTAATCAGTTTCAGATTGACATTCACCTGACTGTACAACCACAACTAGAGGCTGTTACAACCATAGATATAAAACAATAATTATTTATTAAGATAATTGTTTAAAAGTGTAATCAGATCCTATAATAAACTAAACGGTATACGTGCAGTTTAGTGTCCCAAATCCCCCCTTAACGTCTATATGTGCAGTTTAGTGTCCCAAATTCCCCATACAATGTCCTTAATTAATTATGAACCTGCTAAACCACCTGTGCAACCCTACCCCTAACCTTACCCCTAACCCTAACCTGTCTTAAATAAGACCCTCATCATTTGGGAGTTTTTGGAAAATAATTTGTGACACTAAACTGCACGTAAGTCGTTTGCTATTGTATCTGATGTTTGTGGATTAAAAGTCATGCTGTAGATGTTTAAGGTTGTGCTCATTTTAACGCCTTTATATATTGTTGGGTAGTTTAATCTGCAGCAATGCATCATATTCTATAAAGTCGTTAGAGCCCGACCGATAAAGGATTTTAAAGGCCGATATCAATACAAATATTTGGTGATTTAAAAATCCGATATTCCGATATATCGGCCTATATATATATATATATATATATATATATATATATATATATATATATATATATTAGGGCTGCAATTATTTTTTCGATTAATTGATGAATCGGATAAAAAAACAAAAAACAAAAAAGCATTAATTTACATAAACTCAATACATACTTACATACATACTTGTTGTTTTAGTTAATAGTTGTGTAAAGGTAAATAACCCAAAGAGCAGATACAGACGACACACACACACACACACACACACACACACACACGTTCACTTGAAGCTTATTCATTAAATTATTACCATCATTGTAGTAAGTGCGAGTTAAGTTCATTTGTACACTACATTTAAACACAGCTTAAGATGACCAAGTGCTATAAAAGAACTTTAAAATGAAATTAAAAAGTACAACACACACAAATATATATGTCAACAATAACTGATATGGGACAAAGCACAGAATATATACATGACAATAGATTGAAAAATGAATGGCCCAAAAAAGGCGAGTGAATAAAAACGTGTCTTTAGTCCTGCTTTACTACTGTTATTAACGAGCTAACGCTAGCTTGTCATGCTAGTCAGCTGGATAACGAGTAAACACCACACCAGAAGAGGGACGTTACGTTCCTCACTTCAATACGGAACAAAAGTAGGATTGTGTAGTGACTTTACCCTGCTGTTGAACTCCCTTCCTCCTCATCAAGGACTCCAACATGTTTACGTTTTAGGTGCTGAATCGTCACCGTGGTGACCGTGCCATGCCGTGTCGCTTTTGCTTATCTTGCAATTAACACGTTTTCGATTTATGTAGTGTGAATGCTCCCACACCTTGGATGACTTAGGTCGTACTGATTTCTCTGCCTCCGCCATGTGTTTCAGAACAACGTTACGGGTCTCTCCGGTCTCTCTCCGTATTTCCTCTACCTCTGCTCTGCTCTTTTTTCTTTTCTTTCGCGCTGTGCTGCTCCGCTCTGCTCTCAACTCAGTTTTTTTTTTTTTTATCTCTGCGACTGAGTGGCATATTGATACAACGAATTTGAATTTGTTGTTGCAGCCCTAAAATATATATATATATATAAAAATCCAGAAACGCATAACAAAACATAAACAGATCTCCCTAACAGTTATTTGTAGTTATTTATGAGTCCTCACTAAAATAATATGATAACGTAGCCTGACATCGTCATACTCAGATTCTAGTCAGAATGTGAACTTCCCGACCTCGAATGTTGTGGGCGGGGCTAAGTTCGGCTGGCATCCAGGCTAATGATAACGCAGTTTAAAAATAAACTTGTTTGTTTTATTGTCAAAACAGAACAGAGGAACATCAAAATATATTAAAGTTCTGATAAATAAAATGTATAAAAATACAAATTTAAGATATAAAACTTAAAGTCCTTTGAACAAAAACTAAAATCAAAGAGTGTTGCCAACAGAGACGTTGTAGAGCGCCCTCTGGTGGACAGACTATACAGTGCCAATTTTTATTTTATTTTTGAAATATTCATTTATCGGCCATTATAAATGCCGATACCGATAGTTTAGAAAATGCCTAATATCAGCCGATAACATCGGCCCGCCGATATATCAGTCGGGCTCTAAAAGTCGTCATATGTTGAGAATTTTCTCAACACATAAAGAAACACGTCATCCTTCAGTTTATCACAAACATTCAACTAGGGCTGCCCCCTCTTAGTCGATTAGTCGACTAATCGGTCGTTTTGGTCTTAGTCAACTAGGATTTCTTTAGTCGATTAGTCGTGTTTTATGCTTTTTTTCATGCTGAATGACTTATTTCCAAGAAACGTACGAGCACATCTCTGGTAAACACAAGAATTAAAGTGGTGCTTTTGCATGACTCTTTGTGGAGAAACTCAGATTTACAGATCTGTCGATTAAATCAACTAATCGATTAGTCGATACAACTGAATGAGTGTTAGTCGACTAAGAATTTCTTCAATCGAGCACAGCCCTACATTCAACATCAGCACATCTGGAGATACGTGGTTTTCACTGGACCTGAAGGGGACGAAAAACTGTCTGAAAAGTAACTAAAGTTGTCAGACAAATGTAGTGGAGTAAAATGTACAGTATTTACCTCTGAGATGTAAAGGATGTAAATGTATTAAGTAGCAGAACATGGGAAAACCCAAAATACCTCAAATTTGTGCTCAAATAAAGTACTTGAGTAAAAGTACTTTCCACCACTGGAAAATAGTAAATATGCTGATCACAATTTTCCGATCTCTTAACAGGTTTTGTTTTGTCAACAGTCCAAAACCCCGAAATGTTCAGATTATTATTTATTAAGATTTAAAGAGCAAAGCAGCAAATATTCACACTGGGAACCAGATATTGTTCTCTTTTTTTCTATTCACAAACGATGAAATACTCAAATCAACAAGATTATTTCTTGTTGATTGCTGCACCAGTTCATCAAATGTCTTTTGCATCATTTTATTAACACTTCTCTAAAATCTACTCTGACATATTTGGTATCTCTGGAAACGTTTGGAACTCCACTTTTAACCATACATGTTGGATTTGTAAACAGCCACCAAAACACGACCATATTTCTACTGTATGTTTGTGTGTTTGTTTCAGTGTCAGAGTGAATACCAGAAAAGCTACAGGGTTCCCCGGTCCAGAAGTGTGTCTCCTCAGCGCTGCGCTCCATTGGCCGGCCTGCGCTCCGACCAGATGGGTAAGAACCCAGATTTGAGCTCTGATTGGACAGAGGCGGCGTGGGGCAATAGACCTTTTTCACAGCAGACATGTTGACATGTCATAGTAGGAACAGCACAGGTGTGTTCAAAACCATTAATGACGGCTGCATTCCACTTAGGAGAGGCCCTGGTATTGTTCATGCTGACTCACTGAAATAGCTCACTGGGACACTTGATGGAATTAAGGTTATCAATTTCAGCTGTGCTTTTCCTACTATGACAAGTAGAGGTGCAACGATGAATCGATTAATCGATTAGTTGTCAACTATTAAATTAATCGCCAACTATTTTGATAATCGATTAATCGTTTGAGTCATTTTTTATTAAAAAAAATAAGATTTCTCTGATTCCAGCTTGTTAAATGTGAATATCTTCTAGTTTCTTCTCTCCTCTGTGACAGTAAACTGAACATCTTTGATGACATTTGAGGATGTCATCTTGGACTTTTTGGGAAACACTGATCTACATTTTTCACCACGTTTTGACATTTTTATAGATCAAACAACTAATCGATTAATCGAGAAAATAATCGACAGATTAATCGACTATGAAAATAATCGTTCGTTGCAGCCCTAATGACAAGTCAAAATGTCTGCTGTGAAAAAGGTCCGATCACAGCTCGTCTCTTCGACTTGTCTTTCCCTCAGGTCTCAGCAGAGAACCAGGTCTCCAGCGTCGGAGGAGGCTCGGTCCTGGTGGTCTCGCTCAGTCCTGCGGCTCTCTGCTCTGTCCTCCAGATCCACAGCACACAACAGCTCCCCCTGCTGGTAGGAAGCCTCCATAACAAACTCATGATAATCTCAGAAAGACGGTAGAGGTACAACCGTAGACCGTAGGTAAGAACACAATAAAGTTATTAAAGTGCTGTTGTTAAGCAGGTTTATCCTGTAGTGTGTAATGTCAAGATATTAACAAGCTTACAGTTTAGTTTATTTGCACAAATATATAAAGTACATACAATAGATTTTACAAAAGAAATCATTGCAGGAGAGGAAAGAAGCCTAAAAGGCATCTTCAGAGTCCTCCCTTTTTACAAAAGAGAACCATGTTAATTCCTCTACAAAAAATAAAAATAAAACAAGCAATATGACAAAGAAACAAACAGGGAAACAAATCACACACACACATATATGTACATATTAAACAAATTAAGCAAGTAAAAAGACAAGGTAAACAGAAATGTCTTTAACCGTGACTTAAAGGCTTTTTAATGATCCATTCAATGAATTCCATAGCAGTGTTCAGGCTCTGACGCACCAACCTGACGTCCGACCGTCGGTAGAAAAGACAGTCGGACTGATCAGTCGGCTCCCGTCTCTCAAAAAAAGAAGCGACGCCGACTTGAGCGTACGTTCTGCACGTGCGCGAGACGTAATACGTCTCCATAACAGCAGGCGACGCTAATCTGTATTGTCGCCCAAAAAATGAAAACGGGAAATGAGGGAACATCTTTCCAGACCTCGTAAACACAGAGCACGCTGTCGTCAGTCACTGTTTTCATCAGAGAGTGTTGATAGTAGTCAAGAAGGATCATTGTTGTCATTACTCGCTGAATGGAAGAAAATACGATGGCTAGTAATAACAAGATACTGGCGTTGTCAGCTCTCGGCCTTCTTCTTGTGGAAGAAGCACTGATTCGCTAGTCAAGGGCTAGCACTCCACCAATCAGATTGGTCGTTGAGTCCGACTGCCCACTGGCCGATTCAACAAGTCAAATCGGAACACACCGAACAGACTCGAGTCACCGACCTCGCCAGACTGTCTGACGGCCGATAATCGGGTTGGTGTGTCAGAGCCTTTAGAAGAGTTAAAGGTACAGATGTTTGTATGTTAAGATACATCTATCATGTCTAATGTTGGTATGTTAACATGACATTATGATGTTAACATACCCCCCTAAAAAGCTGCAGTTTAGCATGTCAGCATCCTCTGTAAGCTAATAAGGAGTTCTTTTAATGTCTTCATTATCAGCCTCTAGGAGTCGCTCAGCCCACAGGAAGGAGTCTTCCATGAAGCCAAATCCTCCAACACCTCCTGGAGCACGAGCTGACCCTGGATCTCCTGTAGACCCAGAACCTCCAGCAGGACCTCGACCTGCTGCAGACCCAGAACCGTCAGGAGAACCAGGAGCTGCGGTCACATTTGGTAAACACACACCCAGGGTTTTCTCTACCATTATGAGGTGTAGGCGCAGCACCCAAGCTGCTTTGGGGACCACCTAAGCTGGATGAATGTAAATCAATGTGAGCATCAAAACTAAATGAATTACTTCTCTCAGATCTAATGATTTGAGTTGGTCCCTAATTGTTTTCTTTAGCAAGTTTTGTCCGGTGAACCGAACCCTCCGCTTGCACTCCGCGCGCTACGCTGGTCGACGTAATGACGGTGCCGTTGATAACAGGAAGGTGTTTACGTAGGTGGAGCGTTCAATGCAGTAGGCTGTGAGAAAGTGAAAATGGAACTGGTGAGCAGAAAAAGTGTAGTTTGGCAGTACTTTCAGTCAAAAGAAGGCCATTCAAGTCCAGCTACATGTTCAATCTGCAATGCTGATTAGTCTGGTGGTGGCGAGGACCCTAAACTATACACAACATCACCGCTGTTACAACATCTGGTATCAAACATCCGGAAGAATACGAGTTGTGCGTGAAGGAATCTACAGACAGCAGCCAGAATGCAGCAACTTCAGGTAAATAAAATGAAAAAGACACTGCTGTGGACGTTGTTTACTTCATTAATGTGTTCACTGTGTTAATGGACTGAGGATGGGAGGAGGATTCGGTTTTCGTTTCGGATTTGGCATAATCTTAACCAGTGGATTCGGTGCATCGTTACTTTAAGCTTCTTGAGTGTTATTTATTTATTACCTGCTCTAGCTTTTACAATGTTTTAGACACAGATATGGTAATAACGGTCCAAAAATTGCATGTTGTTTATGTCAAAACATCACATTTTCATGAGGAAGGACCCCTAAACCCCCCCCCCCCCCCAAACATGTGCACCCAAGTCTTCCACAAACCTCGGGAAAACACTGAATTCACTTAACTCTGCTTTCATCACTTCTTCTTACATCTTAACTCTCTTTTCAGTGACTTTGTTTTGTCTGACAGTGTAAAAAACACACACAGCACGCTTGATTCTGAGCTGTTACATGTTTTTCTGTCTCCTCAGCGAAGCCCCACCCCTCCAAGCACGATAGCCAACCACAGCTGAGCCGACCTTTTACAGCAGCGCCTGATGGACAGCAGCCCTCGGCCAATGAGGTGAGCCAAAATGTAGTCACATGACGAGCTGCTAATAACATTTCTTTTAACAATTAACACCTGAAATGATACCAGATGAACCAAAAAACACTGACAACGAGGAAGATCTTGGGGATAATGAGAATAAATGTGAAGCCAAATTTAAAGTCAGTACCTTCATTTGTGTGCCAGGTTCAGCACGCTCTGCGGTGGAGGGCGGGGCTGAGGACCGGAGGTCAAAGGTCAGGAAGTCATAGGTCAGAGTATCACAGACAGTTCAGCTGGAAGAAACCTGCAGCTGCTGATTCACCCATGCTGTCTGCAGAACAGGTACATCGCTTTCTAATACGCCCAAATACTGCCACACGTTTTACTTATACCGACTGGAAACATATAGCACTGAACACTGGCTGATGATATTAAATTCTACCACATATGAAACCCATACTGACTGTCTTCAGGTATGCTGCTGCCAAATACTTTTACTTTTACTTTACTCCTCTTCATCCCCTATGGGACGTAAGGCTTCAATGAGCTCTCTCCATTGCATTCGGTCCTTGGCAGCATGTTGGGTCTCTCCCCATGCAACATGGCATCATGACTGCGTAAACATACACGCCACTTTCCTAAAGCCAAATGGCGTGGTATCTGTACGCATTGTGAGCTATCCACGTGTATGTCTACTGTATACAGCGGATGAAAACATACATACCACGTGGCGTTAAGTGTTATCGTGAGGACGTGCCGTGCTATCGTGAGAACAACGTCACGCGTGTAAACATTTAAAAAAAAAAAAAAAGGTTGGGTTTAGGGAAATAACATTGGGAAAGGCTTTAGTAACACTCAAAAACGACAAAAACACGACGGTGACCAACGTCACACGCTTAGGAAAACAATAAACGGTTGGGGTTAGGGAAAGAACATTGGGGAAGGCTTTATTAAAAAAAAAAAAAATTGAATTGAATGATAAATGCCACACGGGGGACATGATCCCCGCTCTCCCAGGTGACAGTCCTGTGTTTTACCCATCCGCCACTCCAGCCAATCTCCCTCCGTCCTTTCGTACTACTCGCTACGGCGATAATTCACATGTAATGTAGGACGATGGAGGTCAATGGAGGCCAAACGGCGTTGATAAACACACTAAAAAGCAATTATGCGTCTTGATAACACGCAAAAACGGCATACGAATTGGCGTGTCATACATACGCCACTTAGTGAGATCAGTCTGCCCCATGACAGGTTCATCTGTTCCAGCTCTCGTGTCACAGTTCTGCGCCAGTTGGCTTTGGGCCTCCCCAGGTTTTTTCTTTTGCCAGGTGGTGTCCATCTTAAGGCGACTTTTGTGATGCGGTCCTGCTCCATCCTCAACACATGTCCCAGCCATCTCAGGCGTCTGTGCGTAATCTCCTTGGTGATGCTCCGGCTTCCCGTTTTCTTGTACAGTTCATTGTTGGAGATGTTATTAGGCCAAAACATCTGTCATATTCGTCGGAGGCATCCATTATGGAACACTTCCATTCTCCTCATGTCTGTTTTGTCAAATACTGCACATACAAAAAAACTAAATTGTTGATGTCCATAACTGAGGGCCTATTCACCTGAAAGTCCGGACCAAGGTTCATGTTTCATGTCTTTGGCAATGAAATTCTTTTTCTCAGGTTCCCTCCAACAAAGCTACTACAAAATGTATAAAAAAGAAATAAAAATGAGAATCCAAAAAACACAAGATGCACAAGATGTCAGCTACATACATCTTAGACTCAAACTGTGTACCAGCTGGGACACTAAATACTGCTTAAAACTGTATTCCTGTGTAATATATATCAGCAATAGCAGTAGTAGTACTGCTGTGTGCCACAAGGGGGAGGCAGACTGTTTTATTGCTGGAAGACTAACGTCCCTGATGTGTTCACTGGTTGTTTAGTTGACATAACTGGTTCTGTTCTATTGAAGAGCTTTACAAGTGGTTTAATAAGTCATTCAATAAGTCACTTCATTGCTCTTTGATTGTATGGATTGGAATCAGAATCAGGTTTATGGTCACATATTTTTACATACTAGGAGTTTGCCTTGGTAGTTTGGTGCATAACTGTCACATTAAACAGTATAAGAAAAGCAAAAACGTTAAAAGTCAAGAATCATAAGTCTAAAATACATATGTTATAAAATGAAAAGAGCTGCACTGTATTTAATGTGTATTTGTCCACAGTGTGACTAAACTAGTATTTAAGTGACTTTTGACCTTTTTTTGATACAATTGCATACAACCAGTGGTGGAATGTAACTAAGTACATTTACTCAAGTACTGTACTTAAGTACACATGTTGAGGTATTTGTACTTTCCTTGAGTCTTTTCTTTTCATGCCACTTTCTACTTCTACTCCGCTACATTTCAGAGAGAAATATTGTACTTTTTACTCCACTACATTCATCTGACAGCTTTAGTTACTAGTTACTTTACACATTCAGATTACTGCACAGAAAACACATGTAGTTTATAAAATCTGATGTTTGATTATAAAGTAAACTAGCCAACAATATAACGGCTACAAGTCCAGCTGAGATGATTAGACCATTAAACACACAACTGTTTGGATCCTTTACACTTTCTACAATGGGAGGATTTTTCTGCATTGAGAGAGAGAGAGAGGGAGATGCAGCAAAGGTAAGGACGGAGCATTAGTACATAGGGGTGCACGCTCAACCAGTTGAGCCACACCTAGGGGCCCCAATGACTGTTTGTGTGAATGATCTTTGATTTTGCCGGCAGATGCTCCACTCCAGCAGCAGATCAGTGCCCCCCTTTAAGAAACATCCCGTTCCCATGGAAACAGAGTATCAGCGCAGCTTCCAGGGTCTGGCCCCGCCTGCCAAGCCCCGCCTCCGGAAACACCTGGAACATCATCACAATGTCCCATTGTTCCACACACACACGGTATAGTATACACACACACACACACACACACACACGCGCGCACACACACACACACACACACACACACACACACACACACACACACAGTATAGTATACACACACACACACACACACACACACACACACATATATAGTATAGTATACACACACACACACACACACACGGTATAGTATATACCACGCACACACACACACACACACACACACACATATAGTATAGTATACACACACACACACACACACACACACACACACGGTATAGTATATACCACGCACACACACACACACACACACACACACACACACACACACACACACACACACAGTATAGTATACACACACACACACACACACACACACATATAGTATAGTATACACACACACACACACACACACACACACACACACACACACACAGTATAGTATACACACACACACACACACACACACACACATATAGTATAGTATACACACACACACACACACACACACACACACACACACACACACACACACACGGTATAGTATATACCACACACACACACACACACACACACACACACACACGGTATAGTATATACCACACACACACACACACACACACACACACGGTATAGTATATACAACACACACACACACACACACACACAAACTCTTCTTTAAACATACTTTATTGGATTAATAGATTATGTTTCTTTATACCATGGCTACTAAAAATTCTTAATTCTGATTGGCTGGCAGGTGTGGATTAACTTTAAGTGACACCGACTGTTTGTAGTTCTGAATAAATTCGCCGGTAAGATTAAACTGCAGGTAAGAACATCAACAGTGAAGATTACGAGCAAAAAAAATAATAATCTGGGTTATCTATATCATGTGTCATGCTTGTTCAAGTCTGTAGATTTCAACGATTCTTTGATTTTATTAGTACAGGTTAAACTGTACAGACAGAAGTCAACAAGACACCATACAGACAGCTAGAGCAACAACTAAGCTTCCTCAGTAAGCCATGCAGAGCTACAGGAAGCAGCAAGACATTAGTACAGTTACACATCAGCAGTATCCACATTCAGTATAAGAAGCCATGCAAGCATCACAACACAGCCAAGCAACACAGACCGGGGCCATCTTCTCCCACCGTTCAACCATGCAAAGCAGTAACAAGCAGTCAGACAACTAATCTGCAACTATTTTGATCACTTGAGTCACTTTTCAAACAGAATTTTTAGGTTACAGCTTCTTAAATGTGACAATTTGCTGTTTTTGTTTGTCATATATGACCATGAATCAAATATGTGAATATTTTTTTTACTTTATTCAGACAAAACAAGCTAATTTAAGACATTATCATGGCGTCAGAGACTTTGTAAATGCCATTTTTTCCACAATTTTATTGTATTTTTGTTTTTCCTGCAGTCAAAATAAAGTTCCTGTTTTCATCTCCAGACCAACAAAAAGAGAAGGCAGGAGTCAGAGAAGAAGCTGCGACCCAAACATGATGTTCCCGCCCCTCGGAAAGATGATACTATGCCCCCTTCTCTTCCTCCTCAAGTGCAGAGAGGACACAGGTGTGTGTGTGTGTGTGTGTGTGTGTGTGTGTGTGTGTGTGTGTGTGTGTGTGTGTGTGTGTGTGTTCTTGTTTAACTATATTCTTGGGGTCCAAAAACCAGGAGTCCAGTATACTTGTGGGGTCCGGACAGCTTTGTGGGGCCAAAATGCTGGACCCCACAAGTTTAAAGGTCTGTTTGAGGGTTAAGACTTGGTTTTAGGATTAGGGTTAGAATTAGGTTATGGTGAGGGTGAGGGTAAGGGTTAAGGTTAGGCATTTAGTTGTGATGGTTAATGTTAGGGTAAGGGGCTAGGGAATGCATTATGTCAATGATGGGTCCCCACAAAGATAGTGCCGTGTGTGTGTGTGTGTGTGTGTGTGTGTGTGTTTTACTGTGTTACTGTGTGTTACTGTGTGTTATAAATTCATCATGTTTATGAATGTCTGTCTGTCTGACAGGATGTTGACAGAGTATGAGTCCAGCTTTCGTTCTCCCCTCTACAGGATCCCAGAGGGAGGCGGAGCCACGGACGGCGTGGCCCTTCAGGTCAGGGTTCAGTCTCTTGTTCAAGCGGCAGCTGCAGATGAGAAGCTGAATGTCATTACAGATGTGTGTCTGGCTCATGTTTAGCCTAGCTTAGCATAAAGGCCAGAAGCAGGGGGGAAACTGCTAGCCTAGCGCCATTGAAGAGAAAAAAATACATTTTCAAATAACTTCAAAACACAGTAGCTAACAAGCCAGGAATGTTGGAAGAAGTACTCAGATCTTTTACTGAAGTAAAAGTAGTAATACCACAGTGTAGAAATACTCTACAAATATAAGTTCTGCATTTAAAGGCCTTTACACACTGGGAGCATTACAACTAAATGACGTGAAATGCTCACCTGCGAATATTCATATCAGCAGGTAAACAGTTATGCAGTCTAGGACTTTTATTGTGAAAGGTAAGAACAGAAGGAGTGGATCTGGTTTGCGCTGCCTTTGTCAACGTTGAAAGGAGTGAAGTTTGCCGTCTTGGGCGGCTCTGGGTTCAGACTATGTGCCTCCATGTTGTTGTATATTGGTTGAAGCCTTTATGCAAAGCTCAAAAGAATCAACAGTGTTTCGATAGATTCTGTTGCTTTATTGCCGTGTAATATTCATGATCTGTCTGTGTGAAAGTAATTATCATAAAAACAACAGTTAAAAAAATAATTGACGTGCGAATTAATCGCACAAAATAAATGCCCCTGGGGCTCTAAGCGATGTTGGGTGACGTCACTTCTTGTTGACGTTCAAAGTATTGTCAAACAAAACGGAGACTAGCTCGCCCCTCCCTCCTCCTCATCCCGTCCCCTCCCCCTCCCTTCCGCGCACTAACCCCCCCAACCCCCACCCCCAAATCCTTCTTGTCAGTTATTGGCTGGAAGACTGTTTATGTTTGGTGGCGCAGGTTGGCGCAGTTTGTTTTTGTTGGCGTTTGTGGGGCCTGGGCTGTCTACAGAGACTGCGTTTTTTTACAGTGTGTTCAGGGGACAGGCAGCTAGCGGATAGTGAGGAGATGTTTGCTGTATGTGACAAAAAATGTTGTAGCCTAAAAAATGCATCACATTGCTTAGAGCACCTTTAAGAACTAAAGGACAGAGCTCAAACCTGGTGGAAACCCCACCGTGAGAAACAAAAGTGAAAGTGTTTGCAGGCTTTTTAAGAAGTGGTGTGGTGAAGGTGTGTGTAGCCAAGAGAAACAGTCCGCTATTATATGAAGAAACACCAGCACACTGACAAAACATACAGAGGAGGCTCTTCAGATGCAAAGAGAATCAATTTAGTGAGTATTTGTGGATGTGGAGTATTTTGGATATGCACACACATAACAACGCTGACCTTTTCAAGAAGGTGGTTGAAGGAATGAAAGAGGGACGCTGTGTTTGCACGCTCCAACAAATCCACCACCGCTGAAAAAAACAAAATAATATGTGCACTTAAATGTAGTCACTGTGGTTCACTGATGTGTTTTAATGATACGTCAGGCTGTGATACACACACAATACTTGTTAGGAGATACAGTCACTGATGGTTTTGGTCTGTACATTGTTGATCATCCCCTTGGTGGTGCTTTTTGTTCTGCAGGACTTTGCTTACCTGCACATCTAAACACATCACAGAAAGTGAACGGTTGATCTGACAGATCACTATTTCCCTTATCACTTTCAAATCATGTGGTAGTCGGGGATATTTGCGCAATGGCCGCCTGCTAGCTAAACTGTTTGTGTGTGTTTGTGTGTGTGGCTGATGGAAACCCAGCGTGTCAGCAGTAAAACCACACAGCTTCATTTCAGGGAAACAGCTAACTGTTAGTCACACACACACACACACACACACACACACACACACACACACACACACACACAGGTAGGTTCCCACTAGTCTTGTGGAAAGTGTCGTATAAGGAGCAGGGCAGCTACTTTTGCAAGATTAAACACTTTTCTGCATAATTCTGCAGATTTCAGCTGAAAACATCAAACAACGTAAAGTACATTTCCTAAACCTGTGCAGGGAAACACTTTCTACAATTCTACATTTTTAGTGTAAGACAGCTGTGGTTTCTGGTTTGTGCCCCTTAGTTCCAGTGAAGGGAAGTCTTGAAGCGGGAACTTACAATGATATTTTAGACAATAGTGTTCTTCCAACTTTGTGTTCACAGGTGTGGAAGAGCTTGACTTGGCCCTGTAGTTCCAGTGAAGGGAAATCTAAATGCTAAAGCATGCAGTGCTATTTTAGACCAGTGGTTCCCAACATGAGGATCAGGACACTCAGAGGGATCGCAGGGTACTTACCCTGGTTAGAAATAAGATTAAAAAAAAAAACTTCTACACAAAATTAGGCTTATTTTTACTGTTTAAACTCTGCTTTTTACTTTTTCGACGTGGAATTCTGGAAAGTTTCAGCTTTTCAAGCCTTTAAGATTCAAAGGACACATGTTGAACAACATGTAAAAACCCAACCTGTGATGAGAGGTCGCAAGAAGACATTAGGTGCTAATTTTGTACCGAATGTGCAGAGTTTAAGCTTAGGTAATATTTGTGGTACTCACCATTATGGTTGTAGGATGTGCAATATCTGGTAGGGCACCGGTGCAATATTTTTATTTATTTATTGATTGCATGCCAGAAGACAAAACATTAACAGAACGTGTGTGTGTGTGTGTGTGTGTGTGTGTGTGTGTGTGTGTGTGTGTGTGTGTGTGTGTGTGTGTGACAAAATAGGATGGATTGGTGGGGGTGATGGGCTTGAGAGGGATCACAGGAAAAAAAGTGAATAACATTAAAGGCTTATCTTATCGCTTATTATCTTATATATTGTATACAAATTTAGTTGCATATTAAACTTGTCTGGATGGATGAAAATGGATGGATCAATATTCATACATTATTTATACATCATGTTTTAATGTTAAATGTGGAAGGCACAGTGAGTCCTTAAGCTTAACTGTATGTGTGGATGGCTACCATAGTGGCTACTTTACCTTACTTAGTAAGCATATCACCTGTGTTGTGTAAATGAGAACAGGCCGATTTATCTTTGCTAATAATATGTTAGATTCATGTTATTTTCAGACATATTTACATTTTTGAAATCTTTTGTTGTTGGACTGCATTTATTGAAGCTTGATGTACGTATTGAGTTATCGAACTTTCAGTAGTTTTTATGTTCTTGCAAAACGAGTTTACAGTCGCGAGTTTGTGCTGATGGAGCCAACAGAAGGTTAAAGCTAACAATAAGCTACTGACCTCTTCTAAATAAATGAATCAATGAATCTGTGGGCGACGTGTAACCGTCCAGTTAACTTTCCATCGTCCCTGTGGTTGAGTCTGGCCTGTAAAAAGTTTTGTAGTGTGGGGTGGAAGCTGACATCAGTTGCTGTCTGTTCAGAGGAAATAATCGAGGCGCTGTGACTCAGCGGGGCGTCAGTCACCGTAGAGATGTGCAGCATCAGGCTTACTGTTCGTCTTGGGGTTGAGGTTTTAGGTCTGAGAGACTGAGGTTAGCTTTGATAATGAGGCCGGGGGTTATCCATGGTGTTGACTGGGGTCAGGGTCAGGTTGCTGTTAGGTTTACCAGAATCTACACCTGCAAATTTGACCTCAAACTACTTTTGATAGCGACTTGAACAACTATTAAGGAAAAGCAGGTGTGACTGCACAAACCTGTTTATCACTTCTCGTAACTCCCATTTAAACTTATCATTCAGCATTTCCCCTCGATGTGCACTAAAATGAGCTAATGAGTCGTGGTTCCTACACATTCTACCTGTAATCCTCCTTCATCCTACTTCTGTTTCAGTTTAGTCTGCAGGTTTTTCAACGGACAGAAAAGTTTTGAAACTGACAGATTTCAAACTTTCACAGTCTGTTTGAAATGCAGTAGCTAAACTATTTTTTTTTTTGGGTTGCTTTCATGTTGCTGCTTCCTGAACACTGAACGTGTAAACTGACAGCAATTCTCTTTCTCTGTCTGCTCAATATATGAGCACGTCTGCAGCCCTGCAATATATATATATATATATATATATATATATATATATATTTATTTATTTATTTATTTATTTATTTATTTATCAGGGCTGCAGCTAAGGACTAGTCAATGTGGATGACAATTTAAAGGCACAGTTCAGATGTTTTAAAGCGTGGTTGTATGAGGTACTTCTCCATAGTCAGTGTGTTAGCTACAGTAGATGGCGGTCGGCATGTTTCCAGTTTGAAGAAGCAGGCAGGAGTACCGACACGGAAGCTAAGCAATGTACTGCTGTGGACCGGGGAGGCAGCTAAACACATTTTAGACACCTAAGAACCTCTATATCAGTTTAAGCGTACGCTATATTTAGAATATTTTCACCGCTTTACCTTGCTGTCAGACAGCCCTTTACAGCGGGGAACTGAAACTGTTATCTCTGCTCTCTTCAAAGCAGAGGTGGGTAGAGTAGCCAAAAATTGTACTCAAGTGAAAGTACTGTTACTTCAGAATAAGTAAAAAAAATCCAAATAATTACTTGAGTAAGAGTAAAAAAGTGATTGATGAAAAAACGACTCAAGTACTGAGTAACTGTTGAGTAACGTCTGATTTATTTTTTAACACAAGCATTCAATCAGACGGACAAAAATACAAAATAATCATCTTTAGGCACATTATAGTTCATCCAATCAATTAAATAAATTAAAATTAATTAATTAATTACAAAATAGCTTAAATTAAAAATAATCCAGGTAAATTCAAGTACTTGAAAATAAAATCAATAAAATAATAATAAATAAAAAAATAAATAAGCACAAGTAACACAAATTTCCAAACCTTTATACTTTTTTAACCTAACCTACCTACCCACCTCTGCTTCAAAGCCACCAGACTCCTTTGACAAAAACAGTTATTTTACCTCGCAGAACACGGGAGTTGCTGCTCTACCGCTGCCTCCATCGGTTAGTTTGTTTGTTATTGTGTGACTTTGGGGAATACGAACTAACCTTTTTAAAATACCAAGAGTATTTGGTGTATTTGACTGACTCGACGTCCGTTCAACTCTGATATTTATTGACCTTAGTCAAAGAGGCCTTCTGGATCTAGACCCTATAATGCATCCTTCTTCATGTTCAGGTTCAGGTTCAGGCGTCGAGTCAGAAGGTTGATCATATATTAGTGATTGCACTCTGGTATATTTTAGCTATTTTAAGTCTTAAGGGTCTGCAGTTCATTCCCCCCAAAAAGTATTACTTTCCGATGGTCCAGGAACTATTGTGTTTCACTGCTGAACAAACTAAACGTCGCTGACTGGCTGCTACAACTTGTGTACAGTTTCATTCTTACAGTAAGCACAAAGCACTAGGGACCTGGGAGGAGAATCTGTTGTGGCCTTGATCGGCCTTTACATGAGGTTATGTTGTCATGTTACGTTGTCTTCCCAACTAGTCTAAATAAGAGCGAGATGAAATGAGAGAGTGGGGGATATGAAACTTGACTTTCTAAGTGTGTCAGCGTGGGTACAAACTAAAGCAGAGAGATAACCAGAAAGCAAAGGAGACAAACTCACAGTTTACGCAGTTCTCCTTTGCAACTTCTTTTCAAGCATCAGAGTTGCCTAGCGTAGCAGTAAATTACAAACATCATCATGACTCATGATGCGTTGTTGTCTCATCACGTGAAGCGATATTTTGCATTAAAATTGGCAAATTGTCACCATTAAAAGTATTCCAAATTAGCTATCAGCAGCTCCTGTTTGCAGTGTTCTCATGTATGTACAGACAACTATCACTGGATTACTTTGATGCTAAAGAAAACTTAAAAACATTAAGATTCTCAGGCAAGTTCTGCAGTTATACGCACCACCTATTTTTCAATGATTTCTGAGAAGATTTAGGGACGTTAAGTCAAGATAATGATATCTGCAGACAGTGAAAGTCACACTTTTTAATAAACTGTCTACAGTTACAAAGTTCTCAATGCTTCAGTTTACATGTAGGGACCCTCATTATGCTACCGTGGAAGTGTGGTGCTATAATTTTGAGCCTTGTTAGTGGTGTAGAAATAACGTTTTTTTTTGTATCTTTACTTTAGAATGCCCCGACGACTAGCTTTATAAGCTAATTACCGTTTTGCGCTAAAACTAGTCCCATTCGATTAGCATGAAATAGGGCTGAACGATTTTTGAAAATAATCTAATTGCGATTTTTTTCCCAAATATTGCGATTGTGATTTTTTTAAGCTCTTTGTCTTCTGTATTATTCAACAAAGAATAATAATATAATAATTTATAGTATGAACACACAATTACACACTAGACAGTTAAATAAGTAAAAATATAGTATAGTATATATCTATACACACACACACACACACACACACACACACACACACACACACACACAACAGTGTATTTGCATTTTTTACAGTGCACAGAGAGGAGCTGCCTCCAGCCCCTCCCCCTCGTGAAGTTGCGTGCTGCCGTGTGCACTTGTTCAGAGAGGCTATCGTTACGTTAGCTAGTTGCTGGTGTTCTTACCGTGGGATTAACTGGACTAATAAAACCGTTGAAACACCGCGGCCACGCTGCTGTGAAAGCTCCCCGAACGTCATTTATCAGAGTCTGGTTGTTACCCCTCTCAGTGGCAGCTCCTCCACTCATATCTTTATAACGGAGCTAACCGCTAACCGGAGCTAACCGCTAATCAGAGCTAATCGTTGCTAACCGAGCCTTCAGTTCTGCGTTCCTGTATCCATTAACTGCATGTATGGACTCGAGCCAGAATAAAACCCTTCATTTTATTAAAATGGCTGTAAAAGTTTTAAACTACAACTCAGAGTTGTTTGAATGACAGAAATCAGCTCAAGGTACGGCGTAGCGTTAGCGTGCTAGTTGATGCTTTCTCTGCGGAGTGCAGAGAAATTTTGCTCTCGCGAGTCATGTGACCAAATCGCAGCCTTTGCGATTAGGAAATCGCGTTTTAACATATCGCGATATTATCGCAAATGCAATTAATCGTTCAGCCCTAGCATGAAAACATATCCCAGAGAACGGTCGACTCGGTACCCATGTGTTATTAACCCCTAGGTTCATTTTGCGCCGGAATTGTCCTTTAATGCCTATTGGGCCAAACTGCAGTAACTGACTTCCTGTAATGCACCTATCCCTTTCACCTCACGCAGTCTCTTTGCGTCATGTGCAAACGGTTAGATTCTGACTTTAATTCTCGGGGATACTTCAAAGACTCCTGGTGTGTTCCCGTCCAGGTGAAGGAGTTGAGGCAGAAGGCCTTGTCGTACCGCCTCCGAGCCTGGGGGGCGAATTTCTCCAGAGATCACCTGAGCCAGCTGCTGTCCGAAAACAACGCTCTGTGGGAGCCATCGGACACCACCGACTCTGCAACCGCCCCCCCCACCCCCCGCCTGACCGTTGACCTCTGTCATGACGCTGACAGACGCAGCACTTCCCCTGTGGAGGCCCTGGACCTGGCCAGGTGAGAGAGAGAGAGAGAGAGAGAGAGAGAGAGAGAGCATCATCTGAAAATCTTCTCTGAGCGAATGTTCATGTGTCTGTCTTTGTGTTTTGTGTCCAGCCACTCCAGTAACTCCAGTAAGAGGCTTTCTGTTACGGGCTCAGGGAACAAAAACACAGAGACGAAAGCACAGACACCTCCAAGTCCTTCTGCTGAAAGGCGTTCGGCCTGGGGAGAAGAAGAAGAAAAAACAGATGAGTAGGTTCTGCTTTTTGACATCAGTTTAAGTGTAGTTGTTGCTTGTCCACAAACAAATGCAAATGCATCCACAATGCAAAAAAAAAAATTTTTTCTTTAACTTTAGATAATTAGCCCAAAATACTGACGTGTGTGTGCGTACGTGTGTGTGTGTGTGCGTGCGCGCGTGGGTGTGTGTGTGTGTGTGTGTGTGTGCGCGTGTGTGTGTGTGCGTGCGCGCGCATGTGTGTGTGTGCAC
This sequence comes from Sander lucioperca, assembly GCF_008315115.2. Taxonomy (NCBI): domain Eukaryota; kingdom Metazoa; phylum Chordata; class Actinopteri; order Perciformes; family Percidae; genus Sander; species Sander lucioperca. Next base: position 19,592,156 of record NC_050192.1, on the reverse strand, counting down.
GCGTGCGTGCGTGCGTGCGTGCGTGCGTGCGTGTGTGTGTGTGTGTGTGTGTAGGGAGGAGGGAAGATTACCAACTCCGAGGCTGAAGATAGGACCGGTTCAGAGAACTCACCATGACCTCACCACACCTGCCACCGGTAAACACACACACAAACACACACACACACACACACACACACACACACACACACACACACACACACACACACACACACACAGCTCAGACCCCAGTGTGTGACCTCTGACCTTTGTCCTCCAGGTGGCGCTATACTGGTGGGAAAACTGAAGAGCAGTGATGAATCTTCTCCGTATAAACAGGTAATATTAAAATCAAACATATTAAATCAAATCATATTTCATTATATTATATTATAATGCTGAGGTGTTTTTGTCTTCAGAGGTGTGGGTCAGCTGTTTCATTGGCAGCGGGGGCGGAGACTGCGGTCGACGTGCCAATCAAACCGAAGGTGGCGTGGCCGGACAGTAACTCCACCCACCTCCCCTCCTCCTCCTCTTCCTCTTCCTCCTCCCCATCTGGCCCCGCCCCCGACCACAAACCAGCCTCGAGTCCTGCCTCTAAACCAATCAGGACGAAGCAAACGCCTCTGCCCCCTGTAGCCCCGCCCCTGCTGGTCCCGCCCCCGCAGCACTGTATCCAAGGCACTCTGAGACACGCCGACTTCCAGCACAACGGTGAGCTGCTCATGTGTTGACAGTTAACCTGCAACTAAAAATCTATTTCACTATCGATTAATCTCCCTGGGATTGTCTGGTTAATATATCAGGGAATAGTACAAAAATGTTTCGTAAAATCAGAGGAAAGCAGGAGATATTTTGGTATTTATGCTTTTAAAAATGGACTAAATGATTAATCAATCAATGAATTGAATACATTTTTTGCCATTTTTGCTTTTTTTTTTTGTTTTTCTTCCTTTTCTTCTCCCCTAAATTTATTTCTCATCAACCAAGACTCATGAGATATCAATTTATATTAAAGTGCCCATATTATGCTCATTTTCATGTACCATGATGTGTTGTACCAGAATAGGTTTACATGGTTTAATTTTCAAAAAACACCATATTTTTGTTGTACTGCACATTGCTGCAGCTCCTCTTTTCACCCTGTGTGTTGAGCTCTCTGTTTTAGCTACAGAGTGAGACCTCTCACTTCTGTTCCATCTTTGTTGGCAGTCGCACATGCTCAGTAGCTAGGTAAGGACTACTAGTTAGAAGCTAACGCTGCTAGCGGTTAGCCACCTCGTTCTCAATGGCAAAACACTGCTACAACACACATGAGTTCACCCTAATCTACAAAATAAATTGTATAGAACTACTTCCATGTCCCTCGTCAGCAGGTATTCCACACAAAGTAGGACGTGTGCCCTCGTTTAGAAGAAGTCTCCCGGCTAATCCTGCCTTGAACTGACTGAAGTTGGAGAAACAGCTAGCTGATGTGTTATTAGCTAAAGTGCTTAGCACACACCAAATGTTTGTTTGGCCGATGACGTAGAAAGCCGTGCAGATTTTGAACAGCTCACCCAGAGACTGAAGGCAGGACACATTCAGAAACCGTATCTCACTCTAAACAGCATGGATGGATTTTTTTTTGTTTGTATGCGTGTGGAAGCACCAGAGACACAAAATAACTCCCCAAATCCCAGGAAAAGTTTTTTTTTTTTTTTCCATAATATGGGCACTTTAATTTATAAATGAATCAACATTGAATCCTGCATTAAAAATGCACACTAGACCCGTTTAAAAAGGGATCGGGTTTCCTTTTGCTGTTAGGCTCCTAAATGCTGCTGATGGCAGCAACCTGAATTATTCAGAGCTTGTAATCCTGGGGAAGCATAATGCTTTGATTTATATATTTATTTACTTCTTAAGTTGGTTTTATTGTTGTATATTTATTTTTATTTAGCTTATTTTCGACAACCTGTGTGTGCTTTGCTACTCTTGCCTGGTTTACCCATTTGTTGGTCTGCTGCTACTATGGTCTATATCCTTGACTTTCCACTTCCAGGATTGCGTGTTGGCGTTCTAACCGTCTACTGTGGTTAACCGCTCCTCAGATCTCTGCAGGGTAAAACCAGACAGCTAGCTAGACTATCTGTCCAATCTGAGTTTTCTGTTGCACGACTAAAACTACTTTTGAACGTACAAAACAAGTTCTTCCGAGCCTATTTTGCAGCAGCACCGCAGCTTTTCTCCAGTGCTTAGCACCGCCCTAGACGATTGTGATTGGTTTAAAGAAATGCCAATAACCCAGAGCACGTTTTCCTCCCATCCCCGAATGCTGTGTGGACTAGTCAGTCTGGCAAAGCGAGACTAGCTGCTACTGACATGTTGGTTGATTGTATGGCTGCGATGGTGTTTATTCTTGTCTGCTTTTATGTGACTGGTTGACTGCATGGGATGAATGAAGTTCTTTGAATTTAAATCAGTTTAATTGAGGAAGAAGCCTAGGCTTGTCAAGTCCTACCTCCGGTCCTTACCATAAACAAGGGCACAATCCTCAATCAATAAGACAAACTAAAGAGACAATTTCAAAATAAAGCAAAAATTCTACTCCAGTTTACGTCCTGCTCCATCAAGCTATTAGGAAGAAACGGAGCAAAAAACATGCAAGCAGATTTACATTCTCCCTCCTCGCTTCTGTAGTTTTCAAAAATATATATTTTACACACACACACGTACGCACGCACACACACACACAGGGACTTACCCTCTCTTCACTTCCTTCTCTTTGTCTTTTCATCCAGTTTTCTCAACAGATCCAATTTCATATTCATCCTGGAAAATGTCACTAAACTAAACGTCACGTGTGAAAATACGTCACAGCGAGACAATGAAAGAATTGTCACTAATACCTCGGTAACTGTCCCTTTTAACATCTCTGGGTATTTGAGGTCATTGTGGGAAGTTTGCTTTATGGCAATATTGGATTTTCAGCCATGTTAGAGTTGTCATTGTGAGCATGTTAGCGTTTAGCTGTGTAAATATCTAATGTTAGCAAAGGAAAGTATCAATAAATTCCGCAAATAGAACTTTTCATCCATCCACACGACGTTCACTACACTTTCAAACGAGGCCACGCCCCTTTAGGAGACCGGTAGCATGTAGCGTTTGAAATCATTGCTGCAGACTGTAATGTGCTATCTTTAGTCATAGAGAATCTTTGCTGCGGTATATTGTTGATCAATAATCAATAACCCTGTATCTGTGCGTCCTCAGGTGATCTGGGTCTGAGGTTCCGGGAGCTGCACTGTTCAGGAGGAGGCTGCGGCTCTGACGAAGGTGAATATTTAAAGCCTCTGAACACACACACAGCTGATTTCAGTTATTGTGGATCTCTGCTTAAGTTGAAGTGGGCCAGAGCTTAGATGGGAACTTATTAAGCTACGTTCACACCGCAAGTCTTAATGCTTAATTCGGATTTTTTTGCTCAGATCCGATTTTTTTGTTTGGCTGTTGACATTACCTTTTTAAAATGTGGCCTATATCAGATTCCAGTGTGAACTGTTTGCAGTTTCGAAATGACTTGCATGCGCAAAAGAACAATAACGATGACATCAGACGCAGCACGCTGTTGCACTAAAGTTAGGGAGGTTATGGAGGAAGGAAGCATTTTCGCTTTTATTTCAAAATGTTTGTGTAATGGCAGCATTAATGAGCAGGTGCTGAGGAGGAGAAGAACGAAGAGAAAGAGAGACAAATTGGCTATTTTGGCCTTTTGCGGGCCTTTTATTATGGCTGCAAATTCACTACAGAGGTCTGTGTGGATGCAGAGACGAAGCCAGGAGTGGTGGGACCGCGTTGTGAATAGCTTCACAGAGACGCATCACTGTTCTCCATGTTGTAGGCCTAGTCAAGTTTTTAATTGTACTGTCTGTGTCTAGGGCTAACTCCCACCGGCGCATAACTGTGACAAATGTCGATGTAGATTGACGTAAAAGTCGCATCAAATCCTCCCTGGTTGTTCACACTGCGGCCGCATTGAAAAAAATCAGACCTGGATCTGATTCAGGACCACATATGGAAGTGGTCTGCTTTGAAAAAAATCTGATCTGGGCAAAATTTGAGTGTTCACACTACTTCTGAAGAAGTCTGACCTGGTCGCTTGACCCCCAAAAAATCGATTTGGGCCACTTTTACCTGCAGTCTGAACGTGGCTTTAGGTCACGAATCTTTTCTACCAATAAGAATGGTAAAGCTGTCATTTGTCCCGCCCTAACTGGTGCAACAAAGCTAACAAGAGACTCAGGAAGATGTCAATCGAATCAATCAGTCTATACGCACCCACACAGTCCTGGGAAGAGGCTTCATCAGCCAGATTAACTGAAAACACCTGTGTGGGTGTTCAGGGCCTTTTAAAAACGTCTTTACACATGTTAAAATAAAAATATTTTCACTTTTTTTAAGATTAACATTTTTTATTTTATTTTTTTTAAACAAAATTCACGACATGGACACATCACCTCCCTATCTGAACCCCCCACTCGCCATCACCCCCTCCCTATGCAAAATTCAAGACAAGATGAAAAAATAGCCATAATATTCAATACAATAAAATAACAACAAAATAAACAACAACCTGCAAACCATTTAAACATATAGGGCTCTATCCTGCACCCGGCGCAGCACAAAGCCCAACGCAAATGTCTTTGCTAGTTTAAGACCCATAGACTGTATATAAGAATGGACCAACAGATCCCGTGTCTCTGGACGGAGACCAGTGAAGGATATTAGAAGATCTTTTCCGGTGATGGCTGAGCGTTACTGAGCAGCCTCCAACTGAGCTTGAAGACGTAGATGTGACGTGAGCAACCTGTCTGAAAGTTGGAAGTCTTCTGGTAGCTGTGCCAAGAGAAATCTCAATCATTCCCAATCTAGCAGAGACGGAGAGCGTAGGTATATGTAAGGAGATAACATAGACACAGGCTAATTATTGATCACTAAAATGATAGTTAACATTAGTAATTAAACTTAAACAGCTAATGTGAGACGAAACTGCCTGAGAGCTTCTCCTGTACTATACGGTAATTCCTCTACTATGAGACAGTAAGTCTCGTGGTTATGACCCAATCGTTAGCCTATTTTTATAAAAACGTCTGCTACGGAGCCATAACGTGAGGTACAAGGTAATGGAGCCTTTTATACATTGTCGTGTTTCTTTAGAAATAAACAACGGACAAATAGAGTCTTTAAACTCTTCAGATGTAAAGTTATTCTCTGTCAAAGTGACGTCAAAATGAATGGCAGTCAATGGAATGCTAACGGGGGGTGATCGCTTTGTAGCATTAAAATGGTGCCATAGGAGGTTCGCGGTCCGAGGAGAGGCTTACCCCCTTGTTAAGACCGACACAGTTGTCAGTTTCCCGTCCAGCTCCCACGTCGTTTAAATAACAAATGCACCTGCGCCCATGGGCGTGCTGGTCTTACAGGGAGGTGTGTTCAGGTACATTCTGGGCGTGCTGGTCTTACAGGGAGGTGTGTTCAGGTGCATTCTGGGCGTGCTGGTCTTACAGGGAGGTGTGTTCAGGTGCATTCTGGGAGTATTGCTATCTTGAGGCAGCGGGAAGTGATCGCACCATTGACCAACAAAAACCTGGTCTAAAGTCAATAACGCAGCATTTCATTGTTATTTTAACAGAGCATTAGTAAAATGCTCCTAGACTCGTGCACAGCGCACACACTATGCTTGTTACACACACAGGGACACACAGCAGCACACACACATGCCGAAGATTACAAATAAAAATATTACGGTGCAAATCCTCCATCATAACAGCAATGCACCAAGGTCCAAACGCGCCTGGCTTTTAAAGGGAATGGGAGATGATCTCTGATTGGTTGATTGCATGTTACGACCAAAACACACCTCTGATTAATGAAGACACTAAGTACAACCCTTTAGAACCATGCGCCCGGCACATGGACCCTTTTTTCCGCCGTTAAACTAGCAGAAGTGGATTTGGACACGCCCTAAACGCACCTGCACTTCACGGCGTGCGCTTAGATCGTTAAAATAGGGCCCTGTATGTATATATGCTAACACCATAAAGCACATTGCGTACGTATATCCCCAGTACATGGAGCTTAGGTTCTTTCTATTATTGATTTTTTTTCTCTCCCGTTGCATAGACGAGCGTCTGTCGGTGATGTCGTGGCGTTCGGCGGCCTCCTGCTCCGTGGCGTCCTCCGTGCTGGAGCGAGCTCAGAAGAGACGAGAGAACTTCTGGGGGAAGAGATGACCCATCCCCCCCAACCCCTGATGTCACTGCTGTCGCTATGGGAACCAGCGCATCGTTTGCAGAGCTGAGTCTTCAGTTGATCGATCAAAAATGAGCGAGAATCATGTATTTCGATAGTTGTGATTAATATAAATGTGTTTTTATAGATGAATTCAAGGTGCTGAAGTGATGAAGTCTCTTTTTACAAAGTAATAGATGTTTTTATAAATGTAGTAATTATGTTTATTCAGTAATTATGTTTAATTAGTATTTATGTGGTTGACTGTGAGATTGCTGAGATCAATGTCATAAAAGGGAGTTTTTACGTCATTACAGACAGATAGAAATCATTACCATTTGAGGGGAAGTTACCAGAACTTAAAAAAAATTTTTTTTTGTTTGTTAGAAAGAAGCAGAAGTTGAACCACACACTCTTCAGTTTGTTTTTCCTCCTGAAGGAATGACGTTTGACAAGTTTAGAGGAAATTTCCGTAAAAACTTGCTGTACTTTTTGCTGCTTCACGGCTTTCAGCTTGCTTGTCTTATGTCATCTTCCTCTGGATATTTTCCAACATTCTGCTGCAGCTCCGGTTATATGTTTGATATCAGAAAATGTTTCTACATTATAGATAGATTCTCGCTTAAGACTACTAAGACTAAAACTCTTGAACACAAAAACCTGTCTTTTCATCGGATTTATAAAATCGTCTGTTTTTGTTTTAACATCTTTTATTCATTTTGTCATGAAAAAAACAGGTTGAATAAACTCAATATAACCACCTTTCATACAAACATGCAGCCCAAAGTTCCTCGCAGAACACAACACAGGACTTCCACCCGGGAGACCGGTGTTTGTATCCCATTTAAGGCGAGTTTTTTTTTTTAAACTTTAACGTTCTGCGTCACGTGCGTAACCGGAAGTAACGTAATGTCTTATTTTAACCCAAACCACAAAGTTTTTCTAAACTTAACTAAGTAATTTTTGTAACTAAACTGCGAGCGTTTCACAATGTTAATGACGCTCCTGTCGGTCATATGAGAGGGGAGGAATTAACAACCCTTATCGTCCTATGGTTTGGCAACCCGTTCTCATTCCCAACTCGTAAAATACGGACGCTTGGGCAGTGTCTCTCAGCGTCAGATACCGACGCAAAAATCACCCTTCAGCGTGTGTGTAGAACGCACCGGGCAGAGCAGCAGCTGGACAGCGGCGCTGTAAGATGACGTAGTATTAAGAGACAACGGTAGAGAGTAGGTTGAAAGACCGAAATGCTGCGTAAGGAGGCAGGTTGGGGGGGTGGATGGGTCAAACATATGAAGGTAAATATGGTGCAAAAAGGGAGAGCTTGTAGAACGGGAAAAGCCTTCTTATATAAAGTCTATGGGAAAAGCAGGGTTTCTATCGCCAGATGAGGGACAACTCTGTCTGGCTTAATATGTAGCATGGAAACTTGGTGGAATAGCATGCTAGCGTTAGCTAGCTAACTAGCAGCCAGCCCGCTTCTAAATAAATACCTTTTAATTGTCTAAACATTTTTAACAGTCAAACTAAAACACTGGCAGTGAGCTCCACGGCCTGCGGCCGCAGACGGACCGTCATCAGTGGGTAACAGGTGCCAAGATTCGCATCCCTGCCGAGAATTGCATCCACTAGGGAAAATGATTTTATAAGGCAAAGTACCGTTTAAAAACTAGGCAATAGTAAATCTCTTTGTCATGTTCTTCAATAATGATTAGGATTTTAGAAGGTTTAGAGACATCAATGTTTTATCAGACTCTGTAGTAGCATTTCCTTGCTACCTAGATGCAATTTTCGGCAGCAATGAATTCTGCAGAAATTATTGTTTCTGCCCAAGCGGGTGCAATTCTTAGCAGGAATGCACAACATCAGCAAAGCAAGCTCTGGTCATGGCCGGGGGATGGGCCGCTGCTACCGGATGTGGGGCTCTCCGTGTCCCGCTGGAGCTCCGACTGCAGGTCGAGGTCGGCAGCGAAGCTTTCTGGCAAAAGCAGTGTTACTACGCTGGTCGATCCCCACTGATGACGGTCCGTCTGCGGCTGCAGGCCGTGGAGCTCACCGCCAGTGTTTTAGTTTGACTGTTAAAAAGTGTTTAGATAATTAAAAGGTATTTATTTAGAAGCGGGCTGGCTGCTAGTTAGCTAGCTAACGCTAGCATGCTATTCCACCAAGTTTCCATGCTACATATTAAGCCAGACAGAGTTGTCCCTCATCTGGCGATAGAAACCCTGATTTTCCCATAGACTGTATATAAGAAGGCTTTTCCCGTTCTGTTAGCTCAGAGCTCCACAGCCTAAGTCCACAGGTACAAATTAGTTTTGCACCAAATGTATCGTCAAGAGTGTTGTGAAAGTCGAGGTGCAGATTGGCCACTTTGTGATGCGAGAGAGCACATATGTGAAGTTGCAGTGACAGATTCCAGAGGTTGTAATCACTGAGTTGTGGTTGTGATGGAAAATGAACCAGAGTAAAAAAAAAAGTATACGAGTAAATGTTGCATTATAAGTTTGCAGCTGTCATTGTTTTCATGTAAATATCAATCTACACATTTGTGAATATTTTTTCTGTAACTTCACATTCAGAATACAGGTGTGTGAACATTTTCTACAAGTGCAAATTTCAACTTACAAGTTCAGATTTTTTTTACAAGCTCTCATGTTTTTTTTCTTTGTATGACTTCAAATTCAGATCACATGTGTGTGAATATTTTTTACAAGTGCAAATTTTATTTTTACAAGTGCAAATTTTAACATACGAGTTCAGATTTTTTGTTCTGCAAGTTCTCACATTGTATTCTACAAGCTCTCCCTTTTTGCACCATATTTACCTTCATACAAACATCACAGGACTTTCACCCAAGAAACCGGGGTTCATCCAAGGGGGTAAGCAAGCCTCTGGAAAGCGTACCTCCTATGGGGAGATTCTGAGGCTAACGAGCCATCACCTTCCGTTAGCATCCCATTGACTGCCATTCATTTTGACGTCACTTTGACAGCGAATTACTTTACATCTGAAGCGTTTAAAGACTCTATTTGTCCATTGTTTATTTCTAAAGAAACACAGGAGAAGCTCTCAGGCAATCAGGGGGACGTGGAGGCATAACAGTCAAGGGAGAAGCCCATAGAGAGTGCATGAAAGCATCGGAACAAAATATTTCAGCAACGTTTTGATGGATTGGAAATACTTTGGTATGTGGCAAGTGAATTCATATGAAATTCGGAATGATTGAGATTTCTCTTGGCACAGCTACCAGAAGACTTCCAACTTTCAGACAGGTTGCTCACGTCACATCTACGTCTTCAAGCTCAGTTTGAGGCTGTTCAGTAACGCTCAGCCAGCACCGGGAAAGAGCTTCTAATATCCTTCACTGGTCTCCGTCGAAGTCTATGGCGTCGCTGCGTCCATTTATTTTACTGTCTATGGGTTCATGTCCCGTTCTTGTTCCCCGTGTCACAGAAACGTACATTTTATAACCCCACCCACGATATTTTCCTTACCCTAACTGTCCCGTTCTTGTGCTGCATGCCAGTCAGTACGTCTCGACCCAGAGTGTCAGAAGTGATCACTCGTCATCAGCCAACCGTTATTTTGCCGTGGAGTGATATGACGTCAGGCAATTTTTTCCCGTTTCTAGTTAAAGTTGTCTCAGCTCGAGGCGTTCAGGATGCTCCTGCAGCAGAACGCGAGGCACTCAGCAATGCAAAAAAGCAGCAAGCAAAATGCTTTCCTCTCATTGAAAACCATTAGAAAACACCGCCCAAAACGCACTATGTCCCATCTGGGCCTAAAGAAGCACAAAAGGGAAATACTCAAGTAAAGTACAAGTACCTCAGAATTATACTTAAGTACAGTACTTGAATAAATGTACTGCATGTCCTCTGTAGGTTTTCTAGTTTCAGCCATCTCTATTAAATTGGGAATTCACAACAAAAACTCCTGTTTATTTTCCTCCTGCACGTCTTTCTGTAAATATTTCTGTAAAGTAAACATTGATGTCATGTTGTCAGAGTGCGTATAGGAAGAAGAACAAAGGATGACAATAGGATGGCTAACCTGGCAACCACTCACACTATTTAATCACACAATACACACACTAGCAATCAGCTGTGAATTGCAGATGAACCAGTTGAGTGTGAATTTCCCTCGTTACGATATACAGAACAAACATTGTGAAGCAGAGGGAGTTTGTACGCTGTCCTGAGATTTCATCATCATGAGAAAGTTTCATGTGTACACAGTAAAAAGTCCTGGAAGTTATATTTTCCTTAAATTGTGTTATAGTGTCGTATTCTTTGGTCAGTAGTAGCTGTCATTAACGCATTTCTTCACTCTACATGGCGTCTGATTTAAAAAGTGTGACAGTCATTCGATCTCAGCTTCAGTCTCTCTCACAAAAATTGAAAAAATGACGTGAAAAAAATGTGGTTTGGGTTAAAATCAGATGTTACTTCACTTCCAGAAGGTTACGCACGTGGCGCTTGATGTGATGTTCATTAAGATTTAAAAAAAAAACCTCACCATTTATTTTTTTATTTTCAAACGGGACACTTTTCAAACGGGGTGGCAGTAGCTCAGTCTGTAGGGAGTTGTGTTGGGAACAGGAGGGTTGCCAGTTCAAGTCCCGGTATGAACCAAAGTACAGAGTGTGGACTGGTAGCTGGAGAGATGCCAGTTCACCTCCTGGGGACTCTTAAGCAACGAAACCTGCCCCCAACCGGTCACTGTCCAGCACTCGCTGTACTGTCCTGATTCTGACATCTCTCTCTTTGATATTAATGAACGTCCGTTACATTCAAGCCGTTGCCAAATGGGTTGCTACAATGCATGTGGACGCGCAGGCAGTTTTGTTGTAAAAATGATTTGCCCCGTGGGGATTATTAAAGTATTCTGAATCTGAATCTGACCCCATACGGGCCTGTTTGCAGAAACTTAAAACCAGAGGCACCTCGGCTTTGGAACAACCTGCCCGAGGAGATAAGGCTCGCTGAATCAGCCACTTCTTTTAAATCTATTCTCATAGACTTGCTTTTATGTGATGCCGTCTTTTATCATCTTTTTACCCTATCACCAGTTCAATTTCCTTTTATATTCTGTCCTTTTTAAAGCTGTTTTCACTATTACAATGATGTGTAAATGGGTACGTGTATTGATTTGTATGTGCTTTTGTTTCTTTTGTCAAAGCAATTTATACGAATTAAATTAAAGTTAATGTTTGTTTTCATTGTGGGTACAAGGAAAACATTCAGAATTATTCTTAAACACAAAGCATCATCTGAGCATCCTTTTTGGAGTAACCTCCAAACTTTCAGCCGCTCAGTTGTGAGTCGCTGCGGTTCATCGCTGTTCATTCGTTGGTGGTTATTTCCCTTTCACTGTTAACTGGGTGTTCCACTTTAGTTTGCATCCTCCAAACTATGTACAACATGTTGAAACATGCCATGACTAATGTCTCTTCTTGTGACGCACAGGTGATGTAACACCTGATTTGATGAGTTTATGGAACTAATATAAAAATGTGGCGCAAAAGAAGTTTGATGACAATTGTGCCGGAAACTAGTCAATATGAGAAATTTAAAATGAGAGTTTTTTAGTTTAGGGTTTGGTTCAGAATGAGTAAGTTTATTTAATGTAGCGTTCTTTCGAAGCACTTTAATTCTGATTGAATACATTAATTCATTTGTCCCTGTAAACGATCTGAAGTGTTAGCTGATGACAGTTATGGTGATATCTGCTACTAGCTGTCTCTGAGGGATTCACACGCCCTCATCAAACGCATAAAATGATGAAAGTAAATAGAAAAAGGACCCGGCCACCTGATCCTTCACTTTACACACGGAAACAACTGATGTTTAAAAAGCTCTGAGAAGGAAGACATTGAGGGGAAAACCAGAGTGACTGCATTGGCATCAATCGACGAGCAGAGTGGACGTTTCCATTAAGCCACACGGGAGCCAAGATCACTACAATTTCACTGCCTTGGTGTCACATTGAATAGATTTTACTCCGTAGTCGTGGACAGTTTCAGTGGCTCTGTTGTGGAGTCCCCCAGGGGTTTATCCTGGGGCTCTTTTTATTCTTTATTTCCAAGCTTCCCTCGGGAGATATCCTCTGCAGCCACAGCGCTGATTTTCACTTTTATGCAGGTGATACGCAGCTGTAAATCCAGAGAAAGCCTGCAGTTACATAATGTCATGTATATCCTTGTTACCTTGGCCAAGAGGGTCATGTTTTTTGGTCCGTCAGCAGGATTACGGAAATGTTCATGCAACTTCTTGGAAGGGTGTAGCATGGGCCAAAGAAGAAACATTATTCACTTATTACTTAATTTTGCATGTATCAAGGAAATGGTGTTGCTTGGCTGTGTTTGGTTGCTTGCTTGGTTGAATGCACTGATTGTGGATACTCTTGATGTATTACTGTACCAGTGGCTTGCTGCTTCCTGTTGCTCTGCATGGCTTCTTGAGAATGCTTATTTTGTTGCTGTTGTTGTCTTTATAGTGTCTTGTTGTCCTCTGTCTGTAAAGTTTAAAAGATCTTGCTGTTGCTCTGGTCTCGAAACATCTCTCCAAAAGTCTACAGTTGAAAATTTGCCCGGCTGGCTAACACTGGCACATTTACAGAAATGTTGATTAATGTACGTTGTTGAAATAAATGAAACGTTGGAGCGGTAGTTTAGGTTTGAAATTAACATTACACCTGCTAACCACCAAATGTTACTGAGAACTGAAGAAGTTGTGTAAAAAAAAATATTAGCTTTGGATTTCTGGAGAGATGTTAGGGACAGTCAGAGACATTATTGGTATAGAAAAGCTAATCTTGCATCATTAAAACATACAGCATTAGGACTGGGTATCCCCAATGATTTCCCGAATCGATTTGATTCCGATTCAAAAGGTCCCGAGTAGATTACATTTCTGATTCTATATCAATTAGTTTAGGAAAATTTAAGTTACAATGCGCCAATTTATCTTGGATATAAAAGAGATTCTCAGCGTTTTATAACGCACCAAGTTACAGCAACGTTTACATCAAGAACTGACCCCCAAAAACATTGATTCAAAGGACTTTTTACTAATACGTCCATGGTGAAAATGCATATATTAAAAGATCGATTTCAGGATTTTATGAATCAATATTAGATCTTAAAGGTCCAATGTGTGAGAATTTCTCCCATCTAGCATTGAGATCATATATCGCAATCAACTCTCTCACCACGCAGTTTAAAGTACGTATTACAGCTACGGTAGCCTTCACGCTTCAAAAAGCCGGTCTCTTGCTCTTTTCAATCTCCTTTTTCTTTTTCTGGGCGAAGAAGAAGACGACTCCTGTTCCTGAAATTTGGATTTTGAATACGTGTGGTCCTCCATGTTTCCTTCTTCAAACTTGCCGGGGCCGGGAAGCTACGATACCCGTTAGCAGCGTTAGCAGCACCTGTGAGTTTATCATGTGACAGATAAAACACGAAAGGTGGAGCAGTATGTCCTGTATGTTCCTTACTGGCTAACGTATTTCAAGATGGAGCATGAATATGGATCATCTGCAAATGCAAATGTAAAATTTCAAGCCAATAGGAATACTTGGAATTGATGGTGGTGGTAAATATTCATGAAAAAGGACAAGTTTGTGAACGGACAACACAGACTTTGATAATGAACAACTAAACACGTTACACACTGGACCTTTAAGCAAAGATTGATTTTAATTGGAGAATTGATTGTTTTAACCCAGCCCTATAAAGTATTACAGTATTACAGTATTGCTTCCTCTTTACTACAAAACTCCAAGTCCTTTTAAGGGGCATGTTATTAAAAAATAATTACACCATACAGTACTTTGAAGTGTGTTAAGTAATAAGTGTTGCATAATATGATAAAAATATACCTGCTAAACAAACAATCTAGTATCAACAGAGCTGCTGTCCCACGCTGGTTGGACAAGTTTTTTCTTTTTTTAGTTAGCCAGGGGGAAGTTTATTAACTTCCAGCTTCTATAATCACCAGGGATTACACACACACACACACACACACACACACACACTGAAAAAAGAGGATATTAGGTCACTGGAGAAGTAGGTAAGAAGTAATTAGAAAAGGCTCTTTTGCAAAATTGATGACAAACAATATCAGAGTTTGTCGTCACACTTTGACTGATTTTGACAGTTAATTTCCTCTTTGTGGAAGTGATCGTAAACACCGATTGTACGTGAGATTGTGTGCTCAGCACTGACTTGTGTGTGTGTGTGTGTGTGTGTGTGTGTGTGTGTGTGTGTGTGTGTGTGTGTGTGTGTGTTTTGGGGTTTTTTGGATGGTTACCTGTCCTATATTTCTTCATGGGTGGGCGGAGGATTGGTCTGTATAAAGAGACGTTGGGCACAGAGAAACTTCACAACAGCATCCTCTGACAGGTGAGGACACATACAGATGCAGCAGATTCATTACATAGTTTTTTGTTTTATTAAAGAATAATTATTATTATTATAAACAACTTTGCAATAATGTATAATCTGTTTCTGTCTTGCAGTTGAAAACGCTCCCCTGAAAGGATTAAGATAATTTATCCAGCCGAAATATGAAGCTCGCCACAGTCAGCTCCGTCCTCCGTCCAGCTGCCGCCATGCTCGTCATGCTGCTGCTGCTTCTGATTGGCTGGGCCGAGCAGGCAGCAGCGCTTCCTGTCGACCGGCCGCTCAGCCAGCCGCTACAAAACCAGGAGACGTACCAGGCTGTCCGCGACATATCACAACACGTGAGTGGTCAATTCAAAAATATATATGTTTATTCTTACTAGAAATTATTTATTAAGTCTGGGTATTTAATTAGGATGTAACACTTATTTTTAGCATCTTTAATCAGTGATTGAAGAAGTATTTGTTGAGTAAAAGTAGCAAAATACTCCTTTAAAAGCTATACTTATGTTAAAGTACAAAAAAATATCAAAAATAAAAGTACTCACTATGCAGCAGTTCATGTTATATTGTTATATATTGTACGATTTGGATTATTACGACTCATCCATTAACTTGTAAGCAGTATTTTAATGTAGCGTGGAACTACTTTCTGTCTTTATCTATAAAAATGCTTAAGATTTTATATGTAAAACAGTTTAACTTTAGTCACTAAAGCTGTCAAATAAATGTAATGGAGTGAAAAGTACAATATTTTTCTTTTGAATTGCGGTGAAGTCAAGGTATAAAGCTGCATAAAATTTAAATAATTGATTAAAGTACAATAACCTTAAAACTATACTCGAGTACAGTACTTGAGTAAATGTTTTTAGTTACTTTTAATTCCAGAATTCCAATTTTAATATCAGAAATATGGCTTTAGTACGTTTAAAAAAATCTAGACACAAATCTTATTAACTTTTCAAAATGTGTTGTTTTGGCACTAAAGTTACTCCGTAGCCTCCGTAGTTTTAGCCATTGCTTTACGTCCCTCTTCTACGTAGCGTCTGTTAAGGCCTCTGAGATTATGTCTTTGTAAATTTTGGGGGAATTTGTTTGTTTTTTAGCAACCTGAGGCAAAAAAATAAAACTTGCTGGGTATATTGTAATAAAAGGAATTTTAATAAAATGTTTATTTCATATAAAACATTTTACAGACAAAGTCACAAATAGAAAAAATTGTTAAAAATAATAACAGTAAAAAGCAATAATAGATATAAAAATAAAGACGTGATGAATCCAAAAATTAAAAC
The DNA here is from genome assembly GCF_008315115.2 of Sander lucioperca. Taxonomy (NCBI): domain Eukaryota; kingdom Metazoa; phylum Chordata; class Actinopteri; order Perciformes; family Percidae; genus Sander; species Sander lucioperca. The sequence continues at coordinate 19,576,208 of NC_050192.1, read as the reverse complement.
ATTTTAGAGGCTTTATTTTTGGTGTCTCGTCAACATTAGGGGGGGGTTTTAGGGCTGCCTCCTCTTTTTTTTTTAGATTTCTTTGTCGATTTTTGATGTTTTTTTCATGCTGAATGATTAATTTCCTGAAACTTCTTTGCACATCTCTGTTAAACGCAAGATTTAAAGTGATGCTTTTGCCTGATTCTTTGCAGAGAAACTTAGTTTAACAGATCTGTTGATTAAATCAAATGCGTGTCAGTCTAAGACTAATAATGTCTTAACCCTTGCGTTGTCTCCCCCCGTCGACCGTGCAACTTTTAGTTTGTCTGGGTCAAAATGTAAAAAGAATTCCAACGGTTTGGTCGTCTTTTTCGACACTTTCGAAAAACTTTTGAAGTTTCTGTCAATGTTTTTCTGCTTTTTTTTGACGTTTTTGAAGATTTTCCCGACATTTTTGTCACTTTTTTGACAATTTTTTTCTACGTTTTTCAACGTTCTATTATCAATTTTTCTTTACATGCTATAAAATTAAGTAAAACACCCAAATTCAATGAAAGTAGTGAACTGATCATTTATTTAACTTGTGAAGAGCGTCGTATGGAACCATCCACGTTATTTTGTCTTAAAATTTGGTTGAAAGAAACCCACGTTTCTGATATAGAAACTTTTAGAAAATGGGTCAGATTTGATCCGAGGACAGAGGGAACAGGAGGGATAAGTTGAGGACAGCTCTCGTGTTTTGTGTGGGATTTGGCCTCTGATGCCTCTGATGCTAACCTGCTTTCCTGCCTCTCTAGGCTCAGGCTGTGCAGACGGAGGAAGACTCCAACACCAGACTGATGCCCCGAGTCAACACCGACCAGGTGAGAACCATTTCAATGAACGCTGCCGTAATTGTTGCACAACATTTTTTTTTCAAGTACATTCAACTGACGTTCCACCCTCTGACCTCTCGATCCTCCTCCAGGACCACCTGAAGATCTGCTGCCTCCACGCCAACATCCTCGACTACTACCTGAACAACGTCCTGCGTCACCGTGACAACGCACATCCCAGCATGCACCGGCTGAAGACCGACCTCACCCGCGTCAGCGAGGACCTGCAGACTCAAGGCTGTGTGAGTATCTGATGATGTTCCACATGTTTTTGCTGTACGAGAGCGGGGTTTGTGTCCCGGGGTACACGCAAGATTTTCACCTCAGGAAACGCGTGTTCGTGTCCCGGCAGAGGGTTTAATCAGAACCCACTCTCTTTTTTCTAACCTAACTAGTCGTTTTGGTGCCTAAACTTAGGCTATGTTCACACTTGGCGTCTCTTTTTGAAGCTGCCAGCGTCTGTTTTACATTATAGTCCTGTGGAGTAAACCGTGTTCTCAAAAAACGCCCTACGTCTAGCGCTTTTTTGACAAGTGGAGTAGCCAGACCTGTCATTTCCATAACGTTAGCACCACTTGGTCTTTCTCTCTCTCTGGTCTTTCTCTAGCTCGCTCCATCACTTTCTTTATCTAATGTTAGCACCGCTCTCTCTCTCTCTCTCTCTCTCTCTCTCTCTCTCTCTCTCTCTCTCTCTCTCTCTCTCTCTCTCTGTTCTTTCTCTAGCTCAGTTCTAGCATACAGTCTATAAATCAACCCTTAGTGTGAAGCTGGTTAGCTTAGCTTAGCATAAAGACTGGAAACAAATTGCAAGGTTCTATCCAAAGGTAAAAAATATGTTTCTTTGCTTTCTTGCTGAGAGTTAGATGAATAGACTGATAACGCGTCAGTGTCTATTTTCTCATCTGACTCGGCAAGAAAGCAAAATGGCGTATTTTTTAACTTTGAAGAGTCAAACCATTCCTTTAAGATTCAGTAAGTTAGAAAATGAACTTAAAAACCGACATAATCGGATGATTTTTACAGTGTGGGCGTGTGTGGTGGCGGTGTGGTTGATCTTAAAATCGATATCGACTTTCTGTGGTTTTCAGAGAAAGGGAACACACACACACACACACACACACACACACACACACACACACACACACACAGGGAACAGATTGAAGTGATAACAGCTTCTAACCTGTCTCTCTCTCTCTCTCTCTCTCTCTCTCTTTCTCCAGAACGTGACTCACTATCACGACCATCACCACGCTGTGGAGTTTCGCAAGAAGCTCACCAAGGTGAGATTTTAAACCCGAGTGACACCTGATTGAAAACACTTTGACATCATTCAGACAGGAAGCTGCACCGTTGTGTCTTTACTGCATATTATTCTGAAGTCAACAGAAATGTCATTTTTTTGAGTGGAGTTTGGTGCAGCAGCACAGAGCCGCTGTGGTTGCTCGTCTTTGTTTTGAGTTCTTTAAGGCTCATTATGTAAATAATTAATGATAAAGTACAGAAGCTTGTTATCCCTAATGACACATTTTGTTGGGGACTATTTTCAGCGGCGGATGAATCCTCATTTGTTGCTCTAGTTTAGTTTAGTGTATTGGTTTAAACTTATACAAATACTACAGATTAACATACGCATAATCAATAAAAGATGTGATGGAGAGAATATGGGCATACTCCAATTAAAATAGAAATGCACACTTGTGGGGCCAAAATGCTGGACCCCACAGGTTTAAAGGTCTGTTTGAGGGTTAAGACTTGGTTTTAGGATTAGGGTTAGAATTAGGTTATGGTTAGGGTGAGGGTAAGGGTTAAGGTTAGGCATGCAGTTGTTATGGTTAAGGTTAGGGTAAGGGGCTAGGGAATGCATTATGTCAATGACGGGTCCCCACAAAGATAGTGCCACAAACCTATATGTGTGTGTGTGTGTGTGTGTGTGTGTGTGTGTGTGTGTGTGTGTGTGTGCTTGAGTCAAAATAAACTGCAGAGGAATAAGATAAATCCGGCTTTTCACATCCTCTGAATGGTACTGGTGTGTTTCTGCTGTTTCTAATGTGAGTCTGTTTGTTTCAGATGGGGGGCGAGCGAGGGATAAACAAAGCGCTGGGAGAGATCGACATCCTGTTCACGTACCTGCAGGACTTCTGCATCCAGCCGAGAAACGCCACCGCCACCGCGGCCGGCGCTAACTGACACCACGACTGTTTCAGATGTTTCCACTGAACGCTCAGCAAACAGTTTATCATATTTATCACCTTTTTATACCAGCAACTTTTCCATTTTATACTTCTATTTATTATGAATCTATTTAATTTGAGGACCTATTTAACATTTGTTTTTATAGGATATTTATATTGACTTGAGTACGACGGATTAGTTATTGATCTATTTGTTGATCAGAAAGTTTAAAATGCCGGAGCTGAGAGGCGTCTGGTGTTGCTCGTGTTGCCATGTTATGGCTGATTTTTATGAAGTCACCGTTGCAGTATTTCATGTTTCACTCTGTGCTGAAGGAACTGTGTGTTACATGACTTGAAAAGAAATAAAGTTTGGTTTTGAATATGAACGTCGGCTCGTCTCTGTGCTGCTAGTTAAAAGAACAGTTGGCTGTTTTTCAATGCACTTATTTTAATATTTCCCCCATAAATTAATAATAAAAAAACAATAATAATATCAATAAAATAAATAAAAAAATAGATAAATAATAGCAATATTTCAGGAGTTGGGCAAAAAACAATTAGACAATTTAGGTCGTACAGAAAATTAATATGATTTATATTAAATATAATATATTAAATTATAAAACAATAATCAAATACCCAAAGATAATATTAGAACAGAAGAACAGTTAAAATATATGAAAATGTATAATAACAGTGAGTATGTTTACATGCGCACCAATATTCCATTATTATTCCGAATATGACAATATTTTGAATTTGATACGGGTCATGTAAACAACATATTCCAGTTGGATATTCAGAATAAGGCCTTTTTCCAAATTTAGCATTTTCTGATTAAGACGTGGGATATTCTGGTATTATTCAGGTTTTAGAGCCATTCTTTTGACATGTATGCAGCGCATTCAGAATCTGCGTCTCAATCGGGGTTTTTACTGCAGTTTGTGACAGTTTACGGCCTCTTGCCTGTTTACGACTTATGGTCAGCTCTGTGCGTTGCTATGGTTGCTGTACACAAACCAACCAGCCAACAGTTGGCTGCAGACCCGATAAGAAGAAGAAACACAGCTACTTTTAAACATTATCAAAGACTTGGATATCAGCAGGTTTTTGGATATGAGAGGGACGGTGTGTTCGCACGGTCCAACAAGTCCGCCACCGCTGGGAAACTTTGAATAAATCATATTTTGCACAGCTACATGTAAACGGGAATATTAGTGGAATATTCACTTTCATCAGCCGTGTAAACAGCTTAGTCTTTTTTTTTAAGAATAAGGGCAAAAACCTGAATATTATGTGCATGTAAACATAGTCAGTGTTGTGCCTGTTCAAAGTCACTTACAGGCAGGGTTGGTAATTATTTCCAAAATATACTTTTTATATATATTGTTTGAAATGGTCTTTACACCCCGACAGCAATAAATAACTTATGGGCTCTTAAAAAAAAGGAGTGAAAAAGACCCGTCATCTGAGGCTGCTGTAATCCTGTAAAAACGCCCACCAATCACTGCCTCGCGGTCCACTTGGAAAGAGCCAATGAAATGCCTCCTTGCACTGCAGCGTGTACTCTCCCCCTCCCGTGCACGAGCCTGAGGTCAAAGCGTTGAAAAAACTCTGATGTGGTGATGGCGTTGGCTCACTGAACATCTGACGTGGTGTGCACGTTTAAACACAGGATCCAGTGATGCCGTTCCAACATTTTACTGTTGCAATAGGGACGGAGCGCATTTAAGTCCCACGCCCACCGGAGGGGAAAACAACTCTCCGCTCTCCATTCAATTTAGTCTGCTAGCAAACAGAAAAATGTCTAAAAGCTGCTGTGTGGTGATAGTCACTGTCAACAATGTAAAAAACCCATGACTTAATGTTTTTATAAGCTGCCGACCCCAAAAACTGAGCTTTTATGAAGACAGACGTGAACATAGATGCGAGGAATCAGCAGGAAGAATGGGGAGACTGTGGGATCCTACACTATGCAATCTGGCTTCCGTGCTGGTCACAGCCACCCTCAAGGTTATAAACGACATCACGGTCGCCATTGACCAAAAGCATTACTGTGCAGCCGTTTACATTGATCTGTCCAAGGCATTTGACTCTGTTAACCATCATATTCTCATTGACAGACTCAACAATCTTGGGTTTTCCCATGACATGCCTCGCGTGGTTCAGTAACTACTTTTCTGATAGGGTCCAGTGCGTTAAATCTGAGGGCCTGTTGTCTGGACCTAAGGCTGTCTCCATGGGGGTGCCACAAGGTTCGATTCTCGGGCCAATGCTTTTCTCCCTTTACATCAATGACGTAGCTCTTGCTGCCGGGCCCTCACAAATCCACCTCTATGCAGACGACACCATCCTGTACACATCCGGCCCCTCATTAGATAATGTGTTATCAAACCTTCAGGAGAGCTTCTACGCTATTCAGCACTCCTTCCGAAACCTCCAATTACTTCTAAACACTGCCTACCCCGGCCCATCCAATCAGCATCACCACGCTCGATGGACTGGAATTAGAAAACGTGAGTGCAATGAGTACAAATACCTAGGTGTCTGGTTAGACAGCTCCCTCTCCTTCCAGCAACACATACAACAACTTCAATCTAAAGTTAAGTCCAGGATCGGTTTTCTATTCTGCAACAGGACCTCCTTCACTCACGCTGCCAAACTCACATTGGTGAAAATGACAATCTTACCAATTCTCGATCAGTGATGTTATTTACAGAACTGCCTCAAACTCTCTCCTGAAAACACTGGATGTTCTCTATCACAGTGCCATACGTTTTGTGACCAGAGCCCCTTATAACACCCACCACTGCAAACTCTATGCTTTAATTGGCTGGCCCTCGTTACACACTCGACGCCTAACTCACTGGTACCAACTCATTTACAAGTCTGTGCTAGGCAAAGCCCCGCTGTACCTGAGCTCACTGGTCACTATAGCTTTACCCACCCACAACCTCCGCTCAAGCAGTTACATCTCCTTGGTCACCCCAAAAGCGCACACCTACTTTGGCCGCCACTCCTTCCAGTTCTCAGCTGCAAATGACTGGAATGAACTACAAAAACCCCTGAAACTCAAAGCCCTTATCCCACTAACTACCTTTAAAGCACTTCTGTCCGCGCTCCTGTCCGATCACTGTACGTGCTAACTGCTCCCCGTCTTTCACCCACTGTTTTTGCACACCCTTGCTCCATTATCTCTGTCATGCCCCATTGCATAGTTGCATATCATATTTGTTTACGCTAATTTGCACTATTCACCTGCCCTAGTATGCTCAACCGTTATTTCTTGCCACCTTTGTTGCCACACAATTTTTGCACATCTACTGATCTACTTCGCTATCTAGTCCACAATCTGCACTGATTGTATATTGACTCTTTACCACATTTCAGCATTTATATGGTCTGTCTATGCTTGTATACTGTGTTATTACTGATCTTCATAACTACCTACACCACACTTTGCACTAACTGTACTCTGACTCTTTACTACATCTCAGCATTTACAGACTGTCTATTCTTGCATATTGTATTATCACTGATCTACATCACTACCTAGACCACCATTTGCACTAACTGTATACTAACTTGTATATTGTCTCTTGATTATTGCTAACTGTGTTATTACTGATTTACATTACTTAACAGACTGCAACTTGCACTAACTGTAGATTGACTCTTCACTACACTTCAGCATTTATCTAGACTGTCTATTCATATACATTGTGTTATAACTGATCTACTTCACTAATTAGACCACTAGACTAACTGTTTATTGACTCATTAAACCATCGACTCTTTACACCATCTCAGCAGTGATCTGTTCATGTATATTGCACATTCATCGACTTACTTACACCTCACTACGTGCCAGCATTTGTAATGCCCACTTGTTCTGCACTTGATGTAGCATATTGTATTCTGTATTCTTGTACTGTACTGAATGTGAAACTACTTGTTGTCTTGCACGCCTACGCTTTTCTTCGCCAGGTCGCCGTTGCAAATGAGAACCTGTTCTCAACGGCCTACCTGGTTAAATAAAGGTTAAATAAAAAAAATAAAAACAATATGTCTATAGCTTAACTTACAGACCTAGGCCAAAACTAGTGCAAGCATTTTGTTAGCTGCAGACCTGAAAAACTGAGCTTTTATGAAGACAGGCGTGAACGTAGATGCGAGGAATCAGCAGGAAGAATGGGGAGACTGTGGTTATCACTGAAGCTCCACAGCAGGTTTATATCTCTAAATGTTCGTGGGTTACATCCTCTCAAACGCTGCAGAGTAAACACACACCGGACAACTACCGCATAGCGTTGGCGAGGATATAGGACAGTGGTGAATCAAGATGCTGCCAGGGTGCAGCCGAACAAACAAACAAGACGTGTGGGTGTTTTTAAAGTGAGTCATATGTCGCCAGCGTGCAGCTGTGTGTGCTGCCCTTAAAGATCACTGATGGTTTCCCAACAGGAGTGTGTGAAAGAAGTACTGATGATCTTTTACTGAAGGAAAAGTCAGAGTTCAACGTTAAGGTTCAACGTTAAGGGGAAGTGAAAGAAAAATCGACTTGCCCAAAATCAATTTTTACTGGCCCCTATACGTATGTGGTTATCAAATAACCTGCAAAGACTCAAGTAAGTTGTTCTATTTGATCTTTATTTACAATGTATAAATACATCAAGGACAGCAGTGGTGTAGTCTACGTGACACGCAGGTATACCCACTAAGAAAGCTCCAGGATTTCCATATATCCACTTAAAAATACTTTAAAATATATTTTGAATTGTCATCTGTGTTATTGTTTTTCGCATAGGCTAAATAAAGGGATTTCCACCGTAAATTGGTGCATTACAGCGTATCCAAATGCAGAAAATGAAGTTGCTGACGCTCAAAACTTCCCTGGGGGAGGACACCCAGACCCCCTACTATGATACGCCTTCCAATTAAGTGCTTTCAATAAATAAGCAAAACTACAAAGAGCCAATGAAAGTGCAGCTGTAAAAATATATATACAGAAATTTCTTTTTTTTATTATTATTATTATCCAAGGTGCAGTTGGAAGAGATGTGTTTTTAGCCTGCGGCAGAAGATGCGTAGGCTTTCGGCCGTCCTGATGTCAATAGGGAGCTCATTCCACCATTTAGGAGCCAGGACCTGGATGGATAGATGGGTGGGTGGGTAGGTAGGTAGGTACTTTATTGATCCCCAAGGGGAAATTCAAGGTTCCAGTAGCTTAAAGACATCACACACAACATACACATACATCATAAACAGGATGATAAAGTAACAAATCCAAATGAATAATATGGACAATAAAAGAAAAGATACTAAATAAAAAATCCACATGAATGTACTATAAGGGATGTATAAGCATGAGACGCTTGCAGTGATAGGACAGGGACTGACCCTGTGGATCAGTCTGCATGGTAAGGTGCTCTATGAGAGGGTGTGTGTCATGGTGGTAGTGCAAATAAGTCCAATAGTGCAAGGATAAAGTCTAGAGACCAGCATTAAATATGGACAATATAAGAGAATAATGTAAATATAGTAATATAAAAACTATAGCAGTGCAAGGATAAAGTTTAAAAAAACTTTATCCCTCCCTCCTTCCCCCGGCCTGGACTGAGCGGTGTAGTGTGAGAGAACTTGGGGAGGTTGAAGACCAGTGGAGCTGCTGCGTTTCTGAATGAGCTGCAGGGGTCGGACGGCACATGCAGGCAGGCCAATCAGGAGGGAGTCGCAGTAGTCTAGACGTGAGGTAATAATTATAGCAGAGTTCCTGTTTAAGACTAAAATTAAGATGCGAGCCCACACTGAATCCCTCAATAGGCCGTTTATTGATGAGAAAACCATAAACATGGAGTCTGTCTGTGAAAATACTTTAAGCCTAGAATGCAGCAGCGAGCACTTTGAGTGACTCGTGGACGGGGAAAATAACACACAACATAGGGAGTAATTCACAGTAGAAAGAGGAGAAGACAAAAGAGAAAACGTTTCTTCTTCTAACTAGACGCCAGTCACGTGTTACTAGAACCAAGTCAATTCATGATTGGCCAACGTCACGTTCAAATCCAATCATTCAACAAGCGTTCTCGGAATTCATTTGTGATACAATGATTTGAACTTCTTGAATGGGCGAGTTGCTATATTTACTTGCCATCGGGCAACCCTTATTGTTGAACCCTGAAAATTACCAAAGTATTAGCTTCAAAATAAACTTAAAGTACCAAAAGTTAAAGTACTCATTCTGCAGAGTAATATATATATATATTATTTATATTATATTATTGTATTAGTTATTGATGCAATAATGTGTTCATCACTTTAAATAGAATAAAATACCCAATCAGATAAAAACGATATCAGTAATATCTCTTGAAATCGGATGTCTATCGTTACGATCAATTTTATCAGATTAGATTAAATCTTATCTGATGACACACACACACACACACACACACACACACACACACACACACACACACACACACACACACACACACACACACACACACACAATGACCTGTATATTTAACTGGTGCAGAAATCACAAGTAGACGAGACCTACTTACCTACTTTCAATGGTGTAGGTTTGGTTTCAGCTCACTGTGTGTGTCTGTGTGTGTGTGTGTGTGTGTGTGTGTGTGTGTGTTTACAAACTGCTTGTATTTATTTGCTTGATTTACTGTTTGCAGTCCGGGCTCCTGAACTCAACAAACCTCCTCCGACTGCACCTTGGCTAAAAATAAAAACAATGAAAAATAAAAAGAAATGCACTTACATGGGGCACCATGTAGTTTGGCTTATGTGAAGCTAATGTGCTTCTATGTGATACTTGCTATTCTGAGTTTGTACCCTAATGGTTAAATGCACTTATTGGAAGTCGCTTTGGATTGAAATGCTGATTAGCAATGCCAGTTTATAACAACACATTAGATTTTTGTAGATTAGATTCATATACAAGTACAAAGACAACAAAATGCAGTTTGCGTCCAACCAGAAGTGCAAAAAGAGCACAAAAGTGCAATGTGATATACAAAGTGTAGACCAGTATAGACAGGACAAGAAATATAATGCAGTGTTAACAGTAGTATACAGTTGGTTTACAGGGAGTGGTTTAGAGTAATATAAATTAAATATAAATGTGTGCAGTGTATTAGCAGTTACCTTATAAGAGCAGAATATATATGGCTGTGTAATATGAACAATGTATGAACAACATGTACAGATATTTAGATAGATGTACATTACGCTGTCATTTGTAGTAGACACAAACTGTAAACTGTCACAAACTGCAGTAAAAACCCAGATTGAGACGCATATTCTGAATGTGCTGTCTACATGTCCAAAGAATGCTTCTAAAACCTGAATAATACCGGAATACCCCACATGTCTTAATCGGAAAATGCTATATTCGGAAAAAGGCCTTATTCGGAATATCCAACCAGAATATGCTATTTGCATGACCTGTATCAAATTGGGAATATTGTCATATTCGGAATAATAGTGGAATATTGGTGTGCATGTAAACATACTCAGTGACAGAGGGAGCACAATAAAAAGGCATGTGGGAAAGTGCGAAGAAAGAAATATTTGAAATGAGAACTGACCAAAGACGATAAAGTACGGTAAAGAGAGAGACAAAATAAATACACATGACTTTGGATTAATCAAAGCTTGTTTCACACCGTTCTGAGGAAACATGTCACTCAACCCAAAAACTACGGTGGCCGACAGGGGCAAACACACTGCGACTTGATGAAACACACGCAAATAGACAAAACACAAGCAAATTAAGAAAACATTCTTCATAAATTTGACAACACATGTGCAGCATTTAGCAAACGCGCTGCAAATACACACAACACAACCAAATACACAAGGTGATACCCAATCAGCAGAGACGTGTCTGTAAACTCCATCCATCCATCCATCCATCCATCTTCGTCCGCTTATCCGGTATCGGGTCGCGGGGGTAGCAGCCCCAGCAGGGGACCCCAAACTTCCCTTTCCCGAGCCACATTAACCAGCTCCGACTGGGGGATCCCGAGGCGTTCCCAGGCCAGGTTGGAGATATAATCCCTCCACCTAGTCCTGGGTCTTCCCCGAGGCCTCCTCCCAGCTGGACGTGCCTGGAACACCTCCCTAGGGAGGCGCCCAGATGCCCGAACCACCTCAACTGGCTCCTTTCGACGCGAAGGAGCAGCGGCTCTACTCCGAGCTCCTCACGGATGTCTGAGCTTCTCACCCTATCTCTAAGGGAGACACCAGCCACCCTCCTGAGGAAACCCATTTCGGCCGCTTGTACCCTGGATCTCGTTCTTTCGGTCATGACCCAGCCTTCATGACCATAGGTGAGGGTAGGAACGAAAACTGACCGGTAGATCGAGAGCTTTGCCTTCTGGCTCAGCTCTCTTTTCGTCACAACGGTGCGATAAATTGAATGTAATACCGCACCCGCTGCTCCGATTCTCCGACCAATCTCCCGCTCCATTGTCCCCTCACTCGCGAACAAGACCCCAAGGTATTTAAACTCCCTCACTTGGGGTGAGGACTCTCTCTCCCTGGGGTCGAAAATCAAGCTGTTCCACTCAGCGCTCCCCCACTAGAGGCCTGGAGAACTTCCGTTGTGTAATCTGGATGCAGCGTTTTTTTTTTGTTGCATTTGTTTTCGGGGATTGTTTGCTTTTCTTTTTGCATCGTTTCTGTATTTGCAGCGCGTTTCTGTATTTGGTTGTGCTGTGTGTATTTGCAGTGCATTTGCTAAATGCTGCGCATGTGTTGTCAAATGAATGAAGTTGTTTTCTTAATTTGCTTGTGTTTTGTCTATTTGCGTGCGTTTCATTAAGTTGCAGTGCGTTTGCCCCTGTCGGCCATCGTAAGAAACCAAAGCAAAATGTTGCACACTGGTTTGAGATTGAACGTGCCCTCAGCTCTGCAGTTACCTGACCTCCCCGCTCCCCCGCTCACCTGCATCTCATTCCCTCGTCAGCCTCTCATCTCAAACACCGGCCCAGTTTTATTCATTTCCTGCCAGACCATCAAAGTTGCCAGCAGACTCAGACCCTGCCTGTCCCCCTACTACATTATGCTGTCCTGTGGACTGAAAGGGATACTTCACCCAGAAACAGCATAAATCATATATAATAATCTCACCTCTCTAGACTCTCTGTGGTCCCAAAATACATTTGTACAACATACATCAACACTCCCGGTTGAAAACTTTTTTTTTTAAATGTATAAAAATGTACATTTATTATGTACAAAAATGTTTGATTTAAATGTTTTTTCTTTAATATTTTTTTATTTTCTTGCTTTAGTCAACGTTTTCTAGCTACCGCCAGTATATACACCCCTTAAACCAACTTATTACCACAAGTTTTACAATTATTTTTTCAAAATTCATGGTCAATAAACCTCATTTATATGATTTTATACCTAATTCTTGAGTTAAAAAGCAGAAATTATGAAATATTTTGACAATTAAGTTAAAATCCGAGGAAGACGTTTTCCAGAGTTTAGTCAGGAAATGGTTTTTAAACCATTTAAACCGTTTTTCTTCTCCAAATGCTGTAAAATATAATATAATTTCTGGAATTCAATGATATTGTGAAGAATGTTGTATTGAACCAACCGTGTTGTTTTTTATGGGCAAAAACAGGAGGGTTAAGTACGGTGAAGTATTTGTACTTTGTTACATTACAACACTGGTAAACACACACCTGGTCCTCACTAACTCCTGTTAGCTAAGACCTGTCTACATTTTCTTTTGTTAAAGCTTTTAACGTGCACAACTCTTGAGTGCACCGTTAGTATTTGTGTATTTAGGCCTTCCTGATGACCCTTCTAATGACAAACCCACGCCATGGTTTTCAGACACTCGAGGATTTTAATTTGACGTTCACTTTTAAGCGATAAATTATTCCTAATATGTGACTTGTGGCATGGATGTATTAAGAGAACTGGATACAGTGTTCGGCGGGAAGCTCCGTACGTTCCAATGAGAGTGCTCAAAAGCGCATAAAGCAAACATGGAGCTCGGCTCTTCCGCATTGTTGGCCCATAACGCTGGTTGGCTCACGATGGGCATGCGCACTAGCAACAATTTGTTTGTGTTGTCGTAGCAACTGGTAGCAACATGCGCGTTCATGAGCTTCTCTCTCGTGTCTCGTACAAGTGGCGAACTCATGAACTCGCTGTTTTCATTGTCTAAAAGATTCACTAACGTTAAACATTGTGTTTTCGTTGTTCCCGATCGTATACATGCTTAGCTAAATAAACGATAGATGTATTTAGCTAGACAACCAAGGAGATTTAATAATTATGTTGTGCTACTAGCTAGCTAGCTAGCTAATAACTAGCGCCAGCAGTTAGCCTGCAGTTTCGTGAACAGAGCTCATCCATGGCTTCAGCTCTCATCCACGTTACAAGCTTTACAGCATACAGCCCTCGGATGGATCATAAGAGAGAACCAAGGCGATGTAATCACTATGTCTGTAGTAACGTTATGTAGGCATATAATTAACTATGTATAGATCTTAATACAGCCATGCTAGCTACCCCTGATGTTAGCAACTAGCTAGCTAGCCGATAGCCCGCTAGTTTGGGAAACGCTAATGACGTTACATCCACGTAGCTAACAGGCTTTACAGCAGCTACATACATCCCTGGGATGTATCATGACTTCATAAGATAATACCATGGATGTATTAATAGAACACATGGTGAATTACAACCATTAGCTATATCCATTATTACAGCTAGCTACATGAGCTCGGGAGAACAGTCATGTGAGCGGGCGGGCGCAGTCCACTATGCGCGTTCATCATGCCAAATTTAATAATTCTGGATTCGCTTCTAGTGAATGTTAAAAATGTTAAAAACGTGACGTTTTAAACAAGGACCCTTTCAGTGTTCGGGCTGGTAAGTTGATATACCCAGAAACAAATTATCCGCTGAAATATAGACGTTTCTTTCGCCATGCAAAGTCTATGTGAAAAGTCTTTCTGGGCCATGGGGTGCAGTACCACCGTTATCCGCTAAGCCCATGGTGGCTTTTAGACTCGGCGCTCTTCCTGGGGGCTTGCTTTGTGGGCTGCTACCATGTCTTATGCCTTTGTTTGTGTGTCTGAATGCTTTTTTTTTTTTGTAGATCAAGTTTCCCCCTCGAGGCAGAAGACAGCTCTCTGAACTGAACTGGTCCGAGTCATACCTGAGTGATGTCACCGCAGGGGATTTCCCACACAGGTGACTCCAGGAAGTACAGTAACAGCAAACTTCCGTGTGTGTATGTGTGTGTGTGTGATCTATATTTAGCCCAGCTCTTTGTGTCTGATGTGACGACATCACTCGGGGGGGTTCAAAGACCCCGAAATAAAGAGCAACGGCCTGTAGAGATGCATCGTTTTATCTTCACCTTTCCTGCTGCTGTGTAGACACATTAAAATAGTTTTGTTTTTGGGTACACACAAATTATATTGATGGAAAATACAAGTACTACATGTATATTAAAAAGTGTTTTTATATATGTGTATATATGTGTATATATATATATATATATATATATATATATATATATATATATGTGTTTTTTAAGAAGGAAAAATAACAATAATAGAATATTTTGAAAATAATTCTAATAATATCTGTACATGAACCATGTTGATGGGACATTCGGAGCCCTAATGAAAAATATATTTTTATTTTTTCATTCAAGAACGAAAATAATAAAATAAATATAACTTTCAATTAATTATAAATAGTGATATCAATTATTATTTTCTAATTAACAAAAAAACCTTAAAAGAAAAAAATGAACAAATTTAAATGAACTTTAAAAAATATTCCACCTTGTAACCCAAAAAATGTCAGTTAGCCAGACATCATTATTGCTTCATTCTATTTAATTAATAAAAACATTTTTATGGTTATTTTCATTTGGTTACTCAGACAAAATTGCTGATTGAAGCTTCAGACTGGAAATAAATACTGGAACCAGCAGTCAACGTCTTGTTTAAAACACAACACATCTTCTTTGTAGCGTACGTGTTGTTTCCACATCACAACTGAAAGCAACAAGTCCTCCAAACCAAACAACAATAGTAGTTGTTTGGCTTGGCTGTAACAGTTGAACACTTTGGGCCCTAGTTTAACGATCTAAGCGTACGACGTGAAGCGCCTGGCGCAGGTGTGTTTAGGGCGTGTATGAATCCACTTTCGCTTGCACGTTTAACGGTGGAAAAAAGGGTCCGTGCGCCGGGCGCATGGTTCTAAAGGGTTGTACTCATAGACTGTATATAAGAATGGACCAACAGATCCCGTTGCTCTGGACGGAGACCAGTGAAGGCCAATAGAAGCACTTTTCCGGTGAGCGCTGAGCGTTACTGAGCAGCCTCCAACTGAGAGAAACGACGTAAATGTGACGTGAGCAACCTGTCTGAAAGTTGGAAGTCTTCTGGTAGCTGTGCCAAGAGAAATCTCAATCATTCCCAATCTAGCAGAGATGGAGAGCGTAGGTATATGTAAGGAGATAACATAGACACAGGCTAATCATTGCTAACTAAAATGCTTTATTATTAGTAATTACACTTAAACAGCTAATGTGAGACGAAACTGCCTACACGCCTCCTGTACTATACGGTAATTCCTCTACTATGAGACAGTAAGTCGCGTGGTTATGACACAATTGTTAGCCTATTTTTACAAAAACGTCTGCTACGGAGCCATAACGTGAGGTACAAGGTAATGGAGCCTTTTATACATTGTCGTGTTTCTTTAGAAATAAACAATGGACAAATAGAGTCTTTAAACTCTTCAGATGTAAAGTTATTCTCTGTCAAAGTGGCGCCAAAATGAATGGCAGTCAATGGGATGCTAACGGGGGGTGATCGCTTTGTAGCATTAAAATGGCGCCATAGGAGGTTCGCGGTCCGAGGAGAAGCTTACCCCCTTGGTTGTACTTAGTGTCTTCATTAAGCAGAGGTGTGTTTTGGGCGTAACATGCAATCAACCAATCAGAGATCATCTCCCATTCCCTTTAAAAGCCAGGCGAGTTTGGACCTTGGAGCATTGCTATTATGATGGAGGATTTGCACCGTAATATTTTTATCTGTAATCTTCTGCATGTGTGTGTGCTGCTGTGCGTCCCTGTGTGTGTAACAAGCATAGTGTGCGCACACTGTACACGAGTCTAGGAGCATTTTACTAATGCTCTGTTAAAATAACAATGAAATGCTGCGTTATTGACTTTAGACCAGGTTTTTGTTGGTCAACGGTGCGATCACTTCCCGCTGCCTCAAGATAGCAATACGCCCAGAATGCACCTGAACACACCTCCCTGTAAGACCAGCACGCCCAGAATGCACCTGAACACACCTCCCTGTAAGACCAGCACGCCCAGAATGCACCTGAACACACCTCCCTGTAAGACCAGCACGCCCAGAATGCACCTGAACACACCTCCCTGTAAGACCAGCACGCCCAGAATGCACCTGAACACACCTCCCTGTAAGACCAGCACGCCCATGGGCGCACAGATGGGCACAGGTGCATTTGCTATTTAAACGACGCAGGCGCTGGATGGGAAATTGACAACTGTGTCGGTCTTAAACTAGCAAAGACACTTGCGTCTGGCTTTGCGCTGCGCCGGGTGCAAGATAGGACCCTACAACTGAAAGCAACAAGATCTCCAAACCAAACAACAATATAAGTTTGTTCCTACCCTCTAACACGACCCACCGGAGCGTTTCATAAATTAAAAATACGATCTCATTCAGTCGCAGTTTTGAACACGTCTGTAATGTTGTGAAACGGTCCCAGTTTGGTTATGTTTAGACCCAGAAACTACTTAGATAAGATAAGAAAAAGATGGCGGTTTGGGTTCGATTCAGACGTTACTTCACTTCCAGAAAGTTACGCGCGTGACGCAGAATATGACGTTCGTTAAGTAAGAAAAAACAAAGGGACTGGAAGCCCGGTGTCTTAGGTTAACCTGCCGTCCTACGTGGAAACTCTTTGGTGGAAATTTGGCGCTCTAACATTTCCTCACCTTACTTCCTGCTTTGCTCCAGTCATAACTACTACGGCCACTAGATGGCGCTGCCACTATAAACGTAAATGCTGCTTGAACAAACGACGTCTGGGAGCGTTTTTTGGGGGGAGGACAGTCTCCTTAAAGCTCAGGAACACCGAAGTCGGAAGAACGACTTCCCAATTTGGGAAATGGGACCATCGAGGAGCACGTGATTACACAAAAAAAAAGACAAAATCACCACTGCTGGCAGTTCAAGGTAAATAAAACTGAATATTCTAACTTATTAAAGTGATTGAGTGAAGTAAATAGTCGTAATTGGTGCAGGTTGTGTGTTTATGAAGCTAGCATGTTATTCCAGTAGGGTATTTAATTTAAGAACAACATTTTAACTAAGAGATATCGCCATGAGACCTCCTCAGCTGATTGTCTCTAACATTAAGACAATCATGTTTATATTACAAGTTTTCTGAAATTTTATGTTTAGGCATTATCTAATGCTAACTTTTGGGAAAATTAGGAGAAATCTACAGACACAAATTGACAAAATGTAATAAAATAAACACCTTAATGTGTATATGGGTTGTTTTTTTCCTCCAAGACATGTAATGGAAACAAAATAGGCCAAAAACTCCAAATAAAAAGATCTGATGCAGTGTTCTTCCCCTCTGCAGGTATGACAGGTCTACGTGACATCATACGAGGAAAACTGAGCCTTGGAAATTCTCTTCAACTTTCCCTTTCGACGCCTGTTCAGTGGAATATTTGTGTGCAGCCATGCATCTCTTATCTCCTGTATGTCACATTCATGTCTGCTGGCAGTCCAGAGTCACCTGCACGACTCTGGACTTTTTTTATTTTTTATTTAGATTTAGATTTAGGTTTATTTAGACAGGGACACGTACAAAAAAACATAGATAAACTTCAACAGTCATCTGATGTAATCATAGTGTTTTTAGCCAAAGCTAATTCTCAACACTTGTCCCTAGTAGGGCTTTTGGTTACAAATAAAAATACAGATTTACATTATTATTAAAAATACAATAAAGATGAAATAAAAAGAAATGAAATGAAAATGGAAGGAAAGTATACAATGAGAGCACAGTGTAAAAACTAAATATGAGAGCAAGATTGTTCCTGAATTAGCCACAATTTGGTATTTTTTTTTAAAAGTGGCTAATGTTGGGATACATTTCAAGTGGTCTGGCAGAAAGTTCCATAATTTTGCCCCTTTTAGTGAAAATGCAGTTTGGGCAAATGATGTTCTACGGAAAGGGATGCTACAATTTCCTTTTAACGCTGCTCGGGTGATGGTTCTGGTACCACTTTGCTGTTGTATTATTGTTCTGCAAAGGGGAAGGGGAGCAGCGTTATTTAGGCATTTGAAGACCAATTTAACAAAATGCAGGGAGATAAAATTAGCAAAGCTTAAAATCTTATGTTTGCTTAAAATTTGGCAGTGATGATACCTTATTCTCTTCTTTTGGAGGAAACTGGAGCAACTGAAGAAAACTCCACGCTGTCGAGCCTGCGGGTGTGTTGGGACAGTTTTGAAACTCATATCTGAGCCTAAAGTGCTGGATGTGTCACCTGTCGCCCCGAAGAAAGAAGCGGTCCTGTTATATGGGTCGAGCAACAACCTCGTCTCTCTCTGATGTCTGCTGCGTGGTGGAAAACAAAACAACCTGCACAGTCACCGTTTCCCGGCTACGCCGAGAAAGCCACAACCTACTTTAATCTGACCACACATCTAAAACCTGCTTACCAAAATCTATCTATCAGCCACATCATCGCCGCAGAGACAAGGAAATCTGATCAGACATCAAAAATGTAAAAACAAATACCCTGCATTTTAGATTTTATCAGGGCTGCAGCTATCGATTACTTTCTACAATCGATTGATAGTTTAGTTTAGTCAGAAAATATAAAACAAAAAAACACATTGCACATTGCAATTTCGCATTAGCTTTTAAATGTCTTGCTCAACTCAAAGATCTTCTATTTAAGATCACGGAAGGCTTGTATCATGTGGATGCATTCATTACATAGAATTCCTCATGGGGGCGACAGAAACTACGCACTGTAGCTTTAAGAGATGATAACTTTCAAATCCCTAACAAATATAACCACACATCGCTGGTCGTCTGTGTGACATCATCAGTCTGTGTGACATCATCTCTCCTTCACTCGCTGTCTGTCAGCTGCTCACGTTGTCCGCCTTCTTCTAAAACATTAGAAACACTAAAGCAGAACCAGAAAACCCGAGACGTTATGAATGCGGTGTCGCTCCATTATTTCTGAGAGCAGAAGTGTCGGCGAGTTTCGGATATTCTGTCCGATAAATAAGCGGCCGTTTCCACCGTGTGACGTGTGTTTACAGTGTTTGGTGCGTTTGACAAAGTGCAGCGTGAATTCAAAGCCAACTAAATTAGAAATGCAACAATGTTGCAACTTCGGCCCCGAATCGCGAGTCTACCGTACTATACACTCTCAGAAATAAAGGTACAGTGAGCGTACAATTAAGTACTTTAAGGTACAAATTTCACAAATGTGCCAGCAAAGGTACAAACATGTCTCCAGCTGAGTACCAAAAAGTACCTTTCCAAAGAAAAGGGTACACAATGAAATATGCATGGTGAAAGGTACATATAGGTACCCTTTGAAAAGGTACATTGTCATATATAAAGTAATAGTTAAGGTACAACATTCACAAATGTACCATTAAAGGTCCTATTGTGTTCTCATGGGGTACTAAGAAGTACCTTTCGGGTACACATCCTGTAGGGTACAAAAAAGTACCTTATTTAAGTCAAAGGGTACAATTCCTGTGGGGTACTAAGAAGTACCTTTCAAGTGACAGGGTACACAATCCTCTGGGGTAGCAGCTACTTATACGTGCCTTTTCTAAGACTAAATGTACCTAAACCTGTGTACCTAAAAGACACAAACTGTAGGGGTACTTCTTTGTACCCATTAATATGGTACAAGTTTCTTCCCGTTGGGGGTACTGCCCCAGCGACGAGCATTTGTACTTTTTTTTTACTTTTCTGTACCTTTATTTCTGAGAGTGTAGGTGTGAAACATTAGTCACTGTGTGTAATTTTTCGTCTTTTTTTTGTCATTTCTGAATCTTTTTGTGGTGGTTTTACATGTAATTTTAGTTATTTTGCGTCTCAGGATTCAAACCCTGTTCTCTGGCGTCACATTACTACACTTAGGAACGTGTTTAGAGGGTGCTGGTGCCTTTCCCAGCATGCACTGCAACAAGCTGATCACCTGTCAATCAACCGCTGGATGATTTGACAGAAATCGTTCTCGTCAAATGTGCTCTTTAAAGGAGCAGACACGAGTGCTGTCAGCACGGCTACTTGACCTGGTTACTGTTCTGACTTCCAGGAAGAGCTTCCAACACACACACACACACACACACACACACACACACACACACACACACACACACACACACACACACACACACACACACACACACACACACACACACACACACACACACACACACACACACACTCTTGAACTTTTATTTTTTTGATGGTGCTGTTATGCTGACGTATTGGTTCGTTTTTTTTTGTATCTGGGTTGGGCGACTCTGCGCTTTTTTGTTTTTAAATCTGCATAAATCTGTCGAGTCACCGTTTCCTCGACTGCGTCGAACCGAAGCCGCAACCTAGTTTTATCTGACTGCACATCTAAACGACAAAATTGGGTTTCTTTCCAAACCATCATCAGCGCCGTGGAGAGGAGAAGGACAGAGGAGGTGAAGAGGGTGAGGAGGAGAGGAGAGGAGAGGAAAGGAGGTTTTGAGAAATAAAAGGACGAAGAGGAAAGAAAGATGAAGTGGAAAAAGGAGAGCGAAAAGAGGAGGAAGGAGGCAAGGAAATAGAGTGAGATGAGAGGAAGGAGGAGAAAGGAAAAGGATCATTCCTTTCCTAGTTCCCAGATAAAGGAGAGGAAGATGAAAAAAGGGAAGGAAGGGAAGAAGAGGAGGAGAGGGATGAGAAGAAGAGAGAAAACAATTTAAAAAGAGGAAGAGTAGAAAGAGGAAAGAACAGAGAAAAAAGCCTATAGAAAAGACGAAAGTAATGACAGAAGAATAAGAAAGGGATGAGAAAAGACAAAACAAAGGGACAAAGGAAATACATAATGGGAGACAATGGAGGGAGGAGAGGAAGGGATAATAAAGACAAAGAGAGAGAGAAAGAGAAATGGGACACAAGGTGGAGCGAAGGGACGAGGAAAAGAAAGAACGGAGTGGGAGAGAAAGGAGGAAGAAGCAAAAAGCTGACAGTAGGAGAAGATTGCAGAAAGGAGTAGAGGAAAAGGAGAAGAAAGAGGCGAAAGGGCAGAAGATAAAGGCCAAAGAAAGGAGAGAAGACATCGGAAAAAGGGAGGATAAATGAAAGAAAGAGATGGAAGAGAAAGAAGAGAGGGATGCATGAAAGAGGAGATACCGAAGAGAAGAAAATAGGAAATGTAGAAAAGAAGGAATACAGATGAGGAGGACATTAAAGAAAGGAGAAGAGGAAAAAGAAAATAAGAAAATAGAGAGAAAAAAGAAAAAGACGAAATGAAAAATGAGATGGCATGGGAATAAAGAAGGGAGCAGGGAAAAAGAAGAGGGAAGAAGAGGGATGAAAATATAGAAAAAGAGAAAAGAAGGAATAGAGAGGAGGAGGAAATTAAAGAAAAGCGAGAAGAGAAGAGAGAGGAGGGATATATAGGAAAGGAATTAAAGAGGAAAGGAAGAAAAGAAGGAATGATGATGAGTAGAAAATTAAGGAAGAGGGGAAAGAGAGAGGGGGGAAAAAAGAGAGAAGACCAAATTTAAAAGAGAACAGATGAGCAGGAAGTAAAGAGAGACAAAAGAAAGGAGGAGAGGAATCAGGAAGAAAGGAGAGAAAAAAAGGTGGGGATACTTCTTTGGAAGTTTTCAGTAGTGAGTCAGTTTAGGAAATTTCAAAAACAAGAGGAGGCAAAAGAAAAACATGACAAGAGGGGGAGGGAGGAGAGAGAGAGCGAGAGAGAGAGAGGAGGAGAGAGAGAGAGGAGGAGGAGGTATAAATGCAGCAGAGGGGACAGAAGCTGCTGCAGTCAAACATGTTTCTCCTCCTCCTCAGGACGTCTGCTCTCGCTCTGCTCCTCGGCCTCAGCGCCGCTAACGGGACGTCCCAGAGAGGACTCAACGCCGCTGATTGGACGTCCCAGAGAGGACTCAACGCCGCTGATTGGACGTCCCAGAGAGGACTCAACGGCGCTAACGGGACGTCCCAGAGAGGACACACCTGCCGGGAGGAGATCCACTCCAAGCTGCTCCAGGACCTTCGGCGCCTAACCAAACAGCTGATCAACAAGCTGCCGGTGAGATCAATAACTCTGATCAGCTGTTTGTTAGCGTCGACTAAATATCAAGATTTAAGATTTCAGATTTATATTTACCATTTGTGCAGACACCAAACAGTCCAGGCACACATAGAGGATTGCTGTGCTGGCTCTTTGACTTTAAGTAGAAAGAGTTATAAGGGCAAAGAAAAGCACACCGACTAAAATAGAAAAAGATTATACAAGGAAAATAAATTAAAATTAAAATAAGTCAAAAAACACTTAGATACTATACAGAAGAGTGCAAAAAATATAACTCATGAATACTGTAACTGGAGGATACAACGACAACGGGGGATAACAGTCAGATCAAAACTTAGTTACAAACACTCAATTGTGTTTTAAGCCCCCAGCGTCGTCTTCCAGGCAGCGCAGCCTGGAAGACGACGCTGGGGGCTTAAAACACCAAACACGTTACAAGTCCAACAACACTTATTAAGTAGTCTGCTCAATGTTCGTTTATTCCCAATGAATGAATGAATGACAAGTTTCAAACAACATACAAAAGGATAAACAAAAAACTTTAAAGACAAGACACAAAAGTAGTTCATTATGAAAAAAGAAAAAGCAGGAATGAGCAAAATAAATAAATACTTTCGTCCGAAAGAGATTTGCAAGACGCAAAATGCTTTTCGGGTACTATCCTTTTTGGAAATGTCGATACCTTTTACATCTTTAATTACAAAAATAACCCTTTCAAAGTGTACAGCCCTATAACAACAAACTTCAAAAAACAAGTACGTCAGGAAGAACTTCTGCTAATTTTTAGGTTATTTTTAGGTTAATTTGACCCGTTTTCAATGTTTTTTATATCAGAAATATAGGTTTATTTCAAATTGCCCAAAAATAACTTGGATGCATGGATGTATGTTGTATGGAAGCCATACAACATTCTTCACAGGTAAAATTAATGATTACTTTCATTGCATTTTGGGTGTTTAAATGTTATAGCATTTGAAAAAAATTTTAATTTGAATGGTTAAAAAACAGCATCTGGACTAAACTTTGACATAAACCAGTCTGTGATCCACTCAACATCCGCTGATCTTAACTATTAGTCAAAATAATTCATAATTTCTGCTTTGTTTAAACTCGAAAAAAATGAGTTATAATATCATATAAATGAGGTTTATTGACCGTGATTAAAATAAAGTGTTGATATAAGTGACAAAAACGTCGGAAAAAGCGCCAAAAATTCAAGTTCATGGTCGACAGGAAGACAACATGAGGGTTAATCAAAGATGAGTTATACCAATTCTTGATTGTCTGCGAATCGTTGAGTTACTATACCCTGAATGAAGGATCAGTAACTCTTATTGATTATCCTGCCAATCATTACAGCAGTTTAAAGGAACACACAGACTTATTGGGACTTTAGCTTATTCACCGTCTCCCCCAGAGTTAGATAAGTCCATACATACCCTTCTCATCTCCGTGCGTGTTGTAACTCTGTCTGACGGCTCCATCTAGCCTACCTTAGCACAGATCCTGGAGGTAACCGGCTCCATCTAGCCTACCTTAGCACAGATCCTGGAGGTAACCGGCTCCATCTAGCCTACCTTAGCACAGATCCTGGAGGTAACCGGCTCCATCTAGCCTACCTTAGCACAGATCCTGGAGGTAACCGGCTCCATCTAGCCTACTGCTCCCAATAAGTGACAAAATAACGCCAACATGTTCCTGTTTACATGTTGTGATTTGTATAGTCACAGCGTGTACAAATAACAAGGTCACATGAGACACAGACATCTTCTAACTGTATACATACTGGGAACTATATTCTCAGAAAGGAGAAGCACTGCTACAACTCTCTGTTCCTCACCACAGGGCTTCTCAGGTGCTGCATTCATATCACTCCGCCCAAGTAGCAGAAGCAGAAGTAGCAGTGCTTCGCCTTTCTGAGAATATAGTTCCCAGTTTGTATACGGTTAGAAGATGGCTGTGTCTCATGTGACCTTGTTATTTGTACACGCTGTGACTATATAAATCACAACATGTAAAAAGGAACATGTTGGAGTTATTTTGTCACTTTTGTCACTAAGCTAGGCTAGCGCTGGGTGCGTCAGACAGAGTTACAACACGCACGGAGATGAGAAGGGTATGTATGGACTTATCTAACTCTGGGGGAGACGGGGAATAAGACAAAGTCCCAATAAGTCGGCGTGTTCCTTTAAGATCAATTTAATCTCGACAATAACACTTATTGCAGTGTTTACTGCAGTTTATGTGATTGTTACAGATTTTTAGACGAAACAGTTTCACATCCACATATATTACTTTATATATTCTTACTGATGAGTCATACAGTGAATCAGCTCGTAATCAGTGTCAGACAGGAAGTGAAACGTGTGAAAAGCTGCAGTTTTTAGACCAGATCAAAGCTTCTCATCAGATCAAAGACAGCTTACTTCACAGCTGGAGGAAGTATCCACTTTTTGATATAATGTTACAAATGAAGAATCTGAAATATAAGTCAGTCATTAATATGTGTCTAATGAGTTTGATATTTTTATCCACAGGAAAAAGAGAAATACTTGAGGGGACAGAGACTTCTGCCCAAGTTCTGCACCAAATGTTCTGAGGTCAGTAAACCCGTCTGTCTGTCTGAAGTGTGGTTGAATGAGCTACTTCTCCAAAGTCTGTGTGTTAGCTGCTGTAGATAATAGGGATGCACCGAATCCAGATTTTTGGGGTTCGGCCGAATACCGAATCCACTGGTTAAGATTCTGCTGAATCTGAAACCAAATACCGAATCCTCCACCCATCCTCAGTCCATTAACACAGTAAACACATTAATGAAGTAAACAACGTCCACAGCAGTGTATTTTTGTGACTGTCCTTCCTTTGCCGTACCTGAAGTTGCTGCATTTTGGCTGCTGTCTGTAGATTCCTTCATGCACAACTCGTATTCTTTCAGATGTTTCATACCAAATGTTGTAATAGCGGTGATGTTGTGTATAGTTTAGGGTCCTCGCCACCACCAGACTAATCAGCATTGCAGATTGAACATAGCTGGACTTGAATGGCCTTCTTTTGACTGAAAGTACTGCCAAACTACACTTTTTCTGCTCACAAGTTCCATTTTCACTTTCTCACAGCCTGCTGCATTGAACGCTCCACCTACGTAAACACCTTCCCGTAATCAACGGCGCCGTCATTACGTCGACCAGCGTAGCGCGCATAGTGCAAGCGTAGGGTTCGGTGGAAAAAAATTATTTGGTTCTGCAGAAACTGAACCCCGTCAAAAAGCCCAATATTCGGCCGAATCCGAAGCCAAATCCTGGATTCGGTGCATCCCTGGTAGATAACACAAAAAACACAGCGCTTTCAAGCCAGGGAGCGGAGTTCACTTCCCGGGGAAAACAAAATACTTTCACCCAGGAAACGCGCGTTCATTTCTTGGGAGTATTTTAATCCAAACCTCGATCTTTTTCCTAAACTTAACTAGATGTTTTGGTGCCTAAACTTAACTGTCGTCGCCGCATAATGCTCACTTTTTGTCGGCTAAACTCACCAACTGCCGCTGATACGACGGACAGCTCACGGAGCTCTGCAGCCGTTGTCACGTGACTAGCCGGCGGCCGCCTAATTTCGTAGGATATCATACAAATTGGTGTGTGTTAAGATAATTATTTATCAAGGAATGGACAGAATCACTGAAATTGTCTCAACGTTCGTTTACTTGCAAGTAGAGTCAGTTTTACAGCACTCACAGCAAAGTACAGAAAATGACTAACAAAAGCCTCCAACAGTAGCTTTTTTTTGTGAGTAAAATACAGTCATAATACAAAAGGCGATGTTGTCTCCCATCTCTGGTCAGGAAGGGCATCTCTTCCTCCTCAGGAGCACCCCATGCCCCCCCACAAGGTCAGGAAGTGGCTCCCATGATTTATCTCATGAGAACGTCAGCAGTATTTTGCTTTGATTTTAGACACCTAAAAACATCTATATCAGTTTAAGCGTACGCTATATTTAGAATATTTTCAGCCCTTAACGACGGGACAGTCATTTTACCTGGCAGAACACGGAAGTTGCTGCTCTACCATCTATCTGCCTCCATCAGTAAGTTAGTTTGTGTCAGTGTGTGACTTTGGTGTTTTTAAAGGGTTAACAACAAACAAACAAAGGCAACATACAGCATACAACCCACTTAACAAATATGCAAACTATCCCGTTAATCTGTCTGTAAAATCATCTTAAGTCAGTGTCTTGCAGGATAAAAAAGGCGCATGCAGTATCATCTTTGTATTTCTGGTGGGAATTTAATCACTCTTTGAATGGAATCTGGTGCTGGAAAGAAAGTGTTAAAGTGAATCTTACGCTGAGGTTTCTGCCTCCAGCCATGATGGTGTCCGCTCGGTTTACCTCAACCACAACCACACGTTTACCATCTCGTACACATACCTGTCCAGTTGAGCGTACAGTTTGGATTCCAAAAAGGAAGTATTTCAGTTTCCTCAAAATAATTCAGTTATTTTGGTGTACCCCACAGGGTGTTTGATTTATGATTCATGCAGAACACGTTTAATGTCTTTATCTGTTTGTAGAGGTAATATTAGTCCTGATTCAGTGGAGCGTTAAGCTTCTGTAAGTCTACTGTTTTTCTCATAGAGGCTCTTTGTCCATATTAAAAGCTAAACGGGCAACCACGGTACTAGGAAGTTTGAACACCTTGTTATTTTATTGAACACTTTAAAGACAGCTTCCAAATACAGACCATCATTGGATACATTTTTGTTGAATGCTACCAAAATAATCATTGTTTATCTTTGATAGAATGACTCAGCGTTTACATTTTATTGCCCAGTACAGTAGTAGTTACCCATTAGGTTAAATTAAAGCCATAAGACTGAGGAAGTGTGTAACCGGCTAAAGATATAATATTTAAGTTTTCCGCATTAAAATGTCTAGAAAGGACTAGTGCTATGTTCTGTATGTTGTTTAGTTGTGTGCTTACATTATCTCAAATGTTTCCAACAATGTTCAAACCCAGAGAAATATGTAATTTTATTCCCAGTAATGCTCCGTTACATTTGGTCGTCTGTTGGTGGCGTTATATCCCCTTTGTGCATGCATCAGCGTTGTGGTCATCTGCCAGAAGCTGACATAAACTGACTTTTTATCCAGTTTTAGGCCACTTTTTTTGTTTTATATTTGAACCGATTGATGGAGTTTAGTCATTGGATGTCTGGATCTTAAGTTATCAGAGAAACGAGCTGAGCAAACGTTAGCCGCAGCCACTGAAGGAATCCTAACCAGGAGAAACTGACGGCCCTTAACGGCAGAAAATGACTTATTATTATAAATGTCTCTGTAGCCTTAGTAAGCTTAGATTTATTTTTCATCAGGACATTGAAATGAGGTCCTGAAAAAACTTTATTTTCAGTTTAATGTTTTTCAGAAGCATACGGTGGCCATGAAGTGCAAAACATGACAGAAAATCGCACAACACAACAGCAAATCCCACAACACGACAGCAAATTACACAACACGACAGCAAATCCAACAACACGACAGCAAATCGCACAACATGACAGCAAATCTCACAACACGCCAGCAAATTACACAACAGCAAATTGCACAACAAGACAGCAAATCCAACAACACAACAGCAAATCGCACAACAAGACAGCAAATCCAACAACACAACAGCAAATCGCACAACAAGACAGCAAATCCAACAACACGACAGCAAATCCAACAACACGACAGCAAATTACACAACACAACAGCAAAATCGCACAACACGACAGCAAATTGCACAACACGACAGCAAATCCAACAACACAACAGCAAATCCCACAACACAACAGCAAATCCCACAACACAACAGCAAATTGCACAACACGACAGCAAATTGCACAACACGACAGCAAATTGCACAACACGACAGCAAGTCCCACAACACAACAGCAAATTGCACAACACGACAGCAAATTGCACAACACAACAGCAAATCCCGCAACACGACAGCAAATCCCACAACACGACAGCAAATTGCACAACACAACAGCAAATCCCGCAACACGACAGCAAATCCCACAACACAACAGCAAATTGCACAACACGACAGCAAGTCCCACAACACGACAGCAAATTGCACAACACGACAGCAAGTCCCACAACACGACAGCAAATTGCACAACACGACAGCAAATCGCACAACACGACAGCAAATCGCGCAACACGACATTGAGGGATTTGCTGTCGTGGTTTGCACTTCAGGACCACTGTAGAAGCAGAATAAAAACAAGTTTTCTATGCTTTGCTGAACAAAAAGTAAACTATTGAGCTAAAAACAAGCAGAATCCATGGTGCGGTGGGTGTGATGTAAACGTGCTCCCTCTCCTTCTCAGCATGTGATTGGCTGGCTGGAGATGCGGGAAGTGATGGACGTGTACCAGAGGAGTGTGTTCAGCAGAGAGGTGGTCCAGGAGCTCTTCCCCATGCACTACAACAACCTGCTGTACCGGCTCCAACACACACTGCAGCACTGTGTGAGTACACAGCTGTAAACACACACACACACACACACACACACACACACACACACACACACACACACATACACACATGCTCAGAAATACACACAGAAAACAAACACACACTCACTAATGTGTTTTTGTGTACTTTGTGTTCAGGTTTCTTCCTCTAAACCTTCAAAATGGTTCAAAACCATCAATAACCTGGAAAGAAAAATGAAAAAGGTAAATGTATACATATTGTACTACTACTAAAATAAAGCTACGAAAAGTAATGCACTGTAATTCGTATTTATTCCACATATTTTTTGCTGAATGCACAGCATTCTCTGCTTCTGTATAAGAGGCCGAATATCTGTGTAAAAAGGAAGTCGGGGTGGATGTTTTGGTCCTAAAACGCAGGGCTTTCGTGTCCCGGAAGAAGTTACAAGGAAACCGCAAGACTGACGTTTGTGTGTCGCGTGTATTTGTGTTAATTTCTTTGAAGTACTACTTTTAACCAAAACAACAATCTTTTTTCTTAATCAGAATCAGAAAAGGATTTATTGCCAAGGAAAACTTACAAGGAATTTGCCTTGATTGTTGGTGCATAGATAAAGCATATTGGACATCAGTATGAAATAAACAATAAATACAGAAACAAACATGTACAAAATAGTTGTTTAACATAAGAAAAAAAGAGGCTGAATGGTTTGGTGCAGAATGTGCAAATATATATAGTTGTTAACTAGTTGTTTTGGTGTCTAAACTAAACTTCCGTCGCTGCAGGACAGTCATCTTTTGTTGACTAAACTTAACTGTAACGGCGGCTGAAACGACCGTCACCGTGCGGTGCTCTGTACCTGGCTCACAGTCACCTTTTCTCAGCTAAACTTCGTCACATGACCAGCCGGCGGTTGCTGTAATTTCCTAACATAAGGCAGATAACTTCTGTGTGAGTAGCCGTGTAATAAGGTAGAGCGAGCCGGTCATTATTGCGAATTGAACCCGTTCTTTTAACCCTTGTGTTGTTTTCCATTGGACTGTTCACTCGTCGACGCTTTTATTCCTTTTTTCTAGGCAGTTTTTTCAATGTTTTGGGCGTTTTTTTGCCATTTTACACTTCTTTTTACTACCATGTATAAACACCACTAACACCAACTCATTGCTAGTTTTGCACTTTTTGGATTTCATGGTCAAAAAACCTCATTTATTAAAGAAATGATACCTAATCCTTGAGTTTAAAAAAGCTGAAATTATGAATTATTTAGACTAATATTAAAGGAGGGACAATCACAGAAGGGTCAACGTTCAGTCAGGATACTGTTTCGAAACATTTCAATTTATTTTTCAAATGCTAATAAATTTAACAAAACACCCCAAATTCAATGAAAGTAGAGATCCGATCTTCTGTTGTACTTGTGAAGCGCGTTGTGTGGAATCTTCTGATATAGACATTTAGAAAATGGGTCAAATTTGACCCAAAGACAACACAAGGGTTAATACATCTGTGAAGCCTTCAGGCTGGGTCCTTCATCAGTCAGTCGGGGGTTGGGTATCCTTCGAAACGATTTGATAGCGGTACTAATACCAATACCTTGACTGACACCAGTTCCTGAATGATACCAATTTTGTTGAATCCATTTTTTTTTTTTTTTTGAAGATTAAGATTTTTGGCATTTTAGGCCTTTATTTGACAGGACAGCTTAGACTTGAAAGGGGAGAGAGAGGGGGATGACATGCAGCAAAGGGCCGCAGGTCGGAGTCGAACCCGCGGCTGCTGCGTCGAGGAGTAAACCTCTATATATGGGCGCCCGCTCTACCAGGTAAGCTACCCAGGTGCCCTGTTAAATCCGTTTTAACAAAAAGAAATTACATTACGGCACACATCTTTTAATCTATGTTTTTGCTCCTACTACGTGATTTCTAAACGACGAGGCATTCAAGTACTTGATACTAAGGAGGAAATTCGGTCGCTTCCTAAAAAGTATTGAATTCGGGACCGAGCCCGCTCTAATTCGCAATAATGACCGGCTCACTCTACTTATATCCCTCTCATAATTCATCCATCAACAGTCTTATCCCGCTCTGGGTCAGGGGTTAGTAATATAATATACTTTATTTCATGTTTAATACCATGTTCTGTCCCATTAAAAATATATTACTTCCTGTTCCTGCAGAGGAGGAGAGACCAGACAGCGCTGAAGGCCGTCGGAGAGTTCACCTACGTCCTCCGATGGATCGATGAGCTGGCTCAGCACCACATCCTGTAGATCTTCATCATCTTCCTCATCTTCATCACCTTCGTCATCGTCATTATCATCATCTTCTGTTTTTATTTTGAAAATCTGTTTGTTTTTGTTTTTCTAAATGAGTTAAAATTAGATTTTTGCAGCACAAACTTTTTTTTTTTTTATTTATATTTTTTTTACCTTATATTTTACCAGGAATATTCCCATTGAGCGAGTCTGGGCCGAGACAGCAGCACAAAAAGTTTCAACGTAAAAAACAAACAAACGACGGACTTAGACAGCAAATTACATCAAACAATCAATGATCAGAGTTCAGAAACAGGACATGTGCATTCAGTGGTCAGAAAGTCACTTAATCCTGTTTTTAAAATCACCCATGCTATTAAAATAATCTAGTTTAAGGTAGTTTATATCCACGTATATACAGTAAGTTCCACTTCCAGGATTGCTTTGTGTTGGCTCCGGTGGATTTGTGAGGACTATGGTTAACTGCTCCTCAGATCTCTGCAGGGTAAATCCAGACAGCTAGCTAGACTATCTGTCCAATCTGAGTTTTCTGACTAAAACAACTTTTGAACGTACACATGTTCCACCAAAACAAGTTCCTTCCCGAGGCTATTTTGCAGCGGCACCGTGGCTCCGTCCGGCACTTAGCACCGCCTAGTGATGCTAGTGACGCTCTCTGACCTTTTTTTTCGAACAGAGAGCGCCATCTAGTGAGCTCAGAAAACAAAGACAGTGGTTCGCGAAGCATCATTTGACCATCACTAGTGCCTAAGGTTGGGTACTGAAACCCGGTTCCACTATGGAACCGGTTCCTACGCAACCGGTAGGAATCGGACCGGATTAGAACGCAAATTTCGGTTCCTCATTTCGGTTCCTCTTAATGTGTCGACTGAAATATTTTCCCTCTGTCAGTCCGAAACGGACGTAAAAATATCACACGTTCTCTTTCTTATTATATATTATAACTGTCAAGTACTTTAAAACTTTAATATATTGTTACATTTAAATCATTTTCAATTTTTTTTAAAAAAACTATAAAAGAGCCTTTCTTTGACGTCATTTTTTAGTTTTTCAAGAATCGGTTTAGGAATTGGAATCGTTTTAAAAGTACCCAACCCTACTAGTGCCGCCCAAGACGATTGTGATTGGTTTAAAGAAATGTCGATAAACCAGAGCATGTTTTTCTCCCGTCCCAGAATGCTGTGTGGACTAGCCAGACCCTCCTCCGCAGCGCTGTGGAGGAAGGTCTGGCAAAGCGAGGCTTAGTGACGTTGTAGTTCACACCAAGATGACGGAGCATAATCTTTAAAAGCACTTTCACCAAACACCCTACGGGTTCGAGGAATGACGTACATCACCTGTCCGTGACTGAAGGTTGCAGCTACCAGTAGTTTTAGAGAACTAGTAGAGAACATAAATAAGGACGCAGTTTGTGCAATATGGCGTTGTAAAGAAAAATATATACCAGGGGGAAATTATCAGCTGGACTGAATGTTTTTCTATATTTTTTCTCCTCAATTTTCAGCATCAACTCATCTCTCCTTGGGTTGTATCGGGACACGTAACTTTCAGATATTTACGGACCCAAAAGTCAACTTTACAGTCTGTTAAAACTGTTACTTTGAAAAACGTTGTTACTTTTTTTACATAGCAAAAAATAGGTCAAAACTGACAACAATGAGACTGAATCATTATTTGCACCATTATCCTCCACAACAAGGCCTTGAATCTTAATTCTTTAAAGTATTGATTTGTGTTTTGAATGTTTTACATTTGTATTAACGTAGCTTTATTTACAAAATATTTATTACATTTGAGTATTCACTTAAA
This sequence comes from Sander lucioperca, assembly GCF_008315115.2. Lineage (NCBI taxonomy): Eukaryota > Metazoa > Chordata > Actinopteri > Perciformes > Percidae > Sander > Sander lucioperca. The sequence continues at coordinate 19,543,208 of NC_050192.1, read as the reverse complement.
AAGTGTTAAAATGACTTGAAACTTTAATATATGAAGGAAGATATTTTTATATGACTTATTGTTGAAGCTGTATTTATGTGAATTTGTCAGATTTCAGATTCCTATTGAAATAAACTAGACTTTAAAATGTACTGTTGGCTGGTGTTGGTTTCTAATCGGTACGTGTTGTCTCCCTCTGCTGGTCTGGATTCAGTACAACACATCAACATTAACTTTACATTCATTTAGCTGATGCTTAAAAGCTTTAGTGCATTCAAGCCGTTGCCAAATGAGTTGCTACAAAGCTAATTAAGACTATCAGCTCCACACAACTCTCTCTATATGTCTCAGTATGACTATGTTCAGAAGATTTTGGCATCCGGTGACTATTTTGAAGTTGCTTTCACACCTGAGCAGTTTGGTCTGTTCTAGCCGAACCTCGGAAAGTCCGGTTTGTTTGTAGCGGTGTGAAAGCTTATTTGAACTCTGCTGCGGACCAAACAACCAAACTCTGGTCTGCTTGAAAAACAGGAGGTCTCGGTTCACCACCAAGGGCTCTAGAGTTCGGTTCACTTTAGGTAAGAATGCAAACCAACCCATATACAGGAAGTGAAGCAAAAAACAGAGCACTTACTGGCCTGCAGTTTCAACCTTACACACAACTTATGGACTTGTATATGATTTAAAGCTTTAGTGCATAACTTTTTGATATTAATGAACGTTTGTTACATTCAAGCCGTTGCCAAATGAGTTGCTACAAAGCTAATTAAGACTCTCAGCTCCACACAACTCTCTCTGGATTTCTCAGTATGACTATGTTCAGAAGATTGTGGCGTCCGGTGACTTTCCCGCGCAGAAACTCGAGTGACGATAATGAGCTCTTCTGAAGAGTCCATCATGTTTTTTTAATCCTCCTTAATTCCTCATGGAAGGCTTGTATCATGTGGACGCGCAGACAGTTTTGTTGTCAGTACTTAGGGGGCGCAGAAACGACGCACTATACCTTTAAGAGCAGGGGTCTTCAACGTTTTTTAAGCCAAGGACCCCTTATCTGAGAGAGGGACGGAGCAGGGACCCCCTACTACATGTTTTATCAAATTAAGTTGCATATTTAACTGGGCCTACAGTAAAAGCCTAAAGCCTTTATACATACATTTTTACTGCATAGAAAACTAAGCTATACAAATAATAGTTAGTATGATTTTATAAATCATGTTTTAAAACCTCACTGATGGGTCTTTTTTTTTCAGAAATAGGCTGATTTAAATTTGTTAATAATATGTTGGATTCATTGTGGCCGGGTTGGCTCAGTGGGTAGAGCAGGCGCACATATACGCAGAGGTCCAGGGTTTGATATGTCTTCCCCCCCATCGCTCTCCCCTTTCTCACCTAGCTGTCCTATCAAATAAAGGTGGAAAAGCCCAAAAATGTAATATATATACATATATATATATATATATATATATGTATATATATGTGTGTGTGTGTGTATATATATATATATATATATATATATATATATATGTATATATGTATATATATATATGTATATATGTATATATGTTGGATTCATGTTAAGACATTTTAATTTTTTTAAAAAACTTCAAAACTTCAACTTCAAAAGTTGCAAAAGAAACTCCCTTCATTCATTTTGCCAAAGTATTTTTCTGTACTGAAAAAAATTACTTTTTTTAAATTAACAATATTTTGGATGCCCCCGTGCAGTAACTCGGAGGACCCCTTATGGGTCGTGGACCCCATGTTGAAGATCTCTGCTTTAAGGAAAGGAGGCGTACAGAAAGGAAAGAAAGAAAGGTACAGAAAGGAAGGGAAGGAAAGAAAGGAAAGGGGGAGGAAATTAAAGGAGAAGAAGATACAGGACAGAAACAAAGAAGAGAAAACGAGAAAAGAAAGGAGAGGACGATGAGTGGAAACAGGAAGACGGGAGAGAAAGAAAGGAAAGATTTTGTCTCCTAAATCTAAAATGGATTCTGCAGTTTGAGGTTTCAGGTCAGAATTCAGTTAGAGTTTGTGGAAGAATTAAGAATTAAAGGAACAATTCGCCCAAAAAACCAAAACTGAGTCACAATCCGCTCCTTTACCTGACAGTGGAAACTCGTCGTCAGGGCAACCGTTGAAACCCACAGATCTCCGCCCCCACGTGATGACACAACACTGAACTGAACGCATCATCATCGGCATCATACTGCTGAGTCTGCTCCAACTGCAGCTGAGTCATATTATTCCTGTTCAATATATTTTTTTAAAAAGCTTGCCAAAGCAAAGTACAGTTGCTTTCACACCTGCCTCGTTTAGTCCGTTTAAAACGAGCCCTGGAGCGTTTCCTCTGATAGTCCGGTTGGTTTGTGTTGAAGTAGAGTTTAGATTCTCTGTCCGAGCCCGAACCGGCCGGTTATTTTCCGCCACTATCCTCGGCCCTTGATCAAGAATTTGTGTTTTTTTAATCATTACTTTATTAGCCTTATTCGATGGAGAGAAAGCTATGCCTCTCCAGCTTATCCCGTAGCTCTGGGTAGGCTACATGTCCTGCACTGACTTGAGTGTGAGGTAAACTATACTACATCGTGTCTCCCCTCTGCAGGACTGTTGTCGCCCAGTGCGTCAGCATGCAGACCGTGGAGAAGGACAGTATTAATTAGGTGATGGAGACCAGAAAGTCTCCTATATGGTCCCAGGGCTTTGACTATGTTGCTGCCTTGATCTGTTACCCACACTATTCAGCTGAGGGAGCTAGGGTCGAGGTATTTTTTTTTACGTTTCTTCATTCGGATCCATTTGCGATCCGTTCCAGTCTGAATAAACTAACAGCAGTTTACATGCTTCGTCCTTGTTGTATTACCGGTATTCATTAAGATAATTCTAAACAGACTTCTGTAGTTCAAACAACTCGGAATTGTAGTTGAGAACGTCAGTTATAACGGCCCACGGATTAAAAAATTGGTTCTTGCTGCTCCCGAATTTCAAAACAGACTCTAACGGCGTCTCGTTCTGAATACGATCTCGTATTTTACGAAAATAGTTCACCGAAACGTGTTTCTGACAACATTTTAAGCGAGAAATAGGCCATACAGTTGCTGAATCTGTCTGTTTTTTTGATTGACAAAGGTCAGTTTAAAAGATTTTTGTCAGATTTTGAGTGGCGCCGAGCCGACCGCTCCTCAGGTGGCGTGCTGCTGCTGCTGCAGGTCACGTCACGTGCAGAAATGTCAGGTGGGAGAGATGAGGAAGGCTGTAGAGATGTCAGGTGGGAGAGATGAGGAAGGCTGCCCGGAGTTGGAGGATGCTCCAGCGTCGTATATAGTCTGGTGTGTGGGAACATTTTGGATTTCATGTTACCTATGATGACAGCGGAAATAAACAATAGATAGAACTGCCGCTGTGTGCATGTATTGTGCAACATGCATTCAATATGCTAATTTTAGCTATATATCATATGCTGAAGTATATTTCTGGAGTGTTAAAGATTAAAAGAAAAAATAACATGAACCGTACAGAACGGAAAACCGTGACCCTAAAACCGTGATACGAACCGAACCGTGGGTTTTGTGAACCGTACCACCCCTAGTGATTACGAAACATGCTTCCCATTTAAATACATTAAATTAAAATTCGTAATCACCACACGAAAAAAAACTACATAATCGTGTCCTGTTCACGAATCAATAGATTCAATAACGTAACAATTTCACGAACTGCCATGAGACTGGGCTGGTCCTTCACTCGCTGTCTGTCAGCTGCTCATTGTTCGTCTTCTTCTAAAACATTAGAAACACTGAAGCACTGTCGCTCCATTATTTCTGAGACCAGAAGTGTCAGCGAGCGTCTCGATCAGTGTCTGGTGTGTTTGACAAAGTGCAGTATGAACGCGTACTGAACCAAATAAAAATAAATTAAAAAATGCAATAATGTTGCAACGAATCGCACCGAGTCCACCGAACTACAGGTGTGAAAGCGCCCTAAATGAGCTCCTTTTTAGCCTCTATAGCTCCTAGATTTTTGTTTTTTTGTGACTCCTTTCCCATTTGGTTCAGCCGTTTTTCATCAATAAACTCCGATATTTAGACCCAGTCTTATAAATATAAAAACTTTTCATTTACTTTTGGAGCGTGTCTATGTTCCCCTCTTTGTATGAGACTGGGGAACATAGGACCCTTTTTCAAAAAAAGGGTCCTATGTTCCCCGGTCTGTTACTTTTTCCACCATTACTGCCAAATTCCATGTTAGTTCAATCAGGTTCAATCGTAACCCTAACCCTAACCCTAACCCTAACCGGGGAACATAGGACCCGGGGAACATAGGGATGACCCCTTTACTTTTATTTTCAAACGGGACTAAAACCCGCCCTGTCCTGGGTCACAGTCCTGTGTTTGTTTGACCCACCTGACACCTATATGTCCAAAGAAAAGGAAAGGAAAGAAATGGAAAGTACAGAAAGGAAGGTACAGGAAGGTACAGAAAGAAAAGAAAGAAAGGAAAGGAAATAAAAGAAAAGGTACAGTTAGGAAAGGAAGAAAGGAAAGGTGAGTGGAGTATTTTTTTGTAAGTACTTTTACTGCAGTAAAGGATCTGAATACTTGTTCCACCTCTACCACCCAGCAGCTGTTGGTGAACAATTAGCTCAGACGTTAACTGCTGCTGAAACCACAATATCTCCATTTGGCTCTTCCAACCATTCTTTTCTTTTCATATACACATTTTATTTTTCAAAATCCGTATATAGCTGTCCGCAGTACAACATCTGATCACATGTTGCCTCGACGGGGTCAGAGGTCAGAAGTCAGAAGTCAATGAGGCTGAAAGGATTATCCAATCAAAGTGGGTTCTGTGAAGGCAGGTGGGAAAATTCAACCCTGCACCACACAGAGGAGGATGTGGTGTGTGTGTGTGTGTGTGTGTGTGTGTGTGTGTGTGTGTGTGTGTGTGTGTGTGTGTGTGTGTGTGTGTGTGCTTTGACAGTTGGCCCACAGGGTTTAAGACTTCTAGGAAACTACACAGTGGTGATAGTTTTAAATGTAGGAGACGACCACTTAATTCTAGTTAATACGTGTGTGTGTGTGTGTGTGTGTGTGTGTCAGACTGGCATCAATGATTCCTCTGCTGTATCAAAGGAAAAAAACTTAAAATGCTACTTGAGCATTTCAGATTTTACTCATGAAATCATTTGATACATCTTCGTCACAGGATGTTCAGTTCATGCAAGAAATAAGCTGTTTGGTTATGTTTGAATAAAACAACATTGATTTGAATTTGTAGCTGCACAATGTTAACTTTCTATTCATATTAATTGTTTTTGTTCTGTAAGTAAATGGCATGTTTTTGTAATGTGAACAGAAGTCACCGTGGAGAATTCAAGTTACAACTAAAGCATACAACAAGTCCTCCAAACCATACAACGATAGAGGTTGTTTATTCCTACCCTCTAAATACGACCCACAGGAGCGTTTTCCGTCCTCGTAGCTAATCCAGAGAAGGTAATGGTTTTGGGCTTTAATTGCCTTTATTTATAGGACAGATTAAGTCAGGAAAGTGGGAGATAGATGGGGGATGACATGCAGGAAAGGACCGCAGGTCGGAACTGAACTCGCTGCCGCTGCGACAAGGACTGAGCCTCTGTACATGGGGCGCACGCTCAACCAGGGGAGCTACCCAGGCGCCCCATGGTTGCATTTTTAAACAGGTTTGTTAACGAAACGGTCGCAGTTTGGTTAGGTTTACAAAAACGACTTAAGTTTAGAAAAAGAAGTTTAAGGGGGGTTTAAGTTGTCTGCCTTCCTTTTTTCAAACTAATTTCTCGGTACGCTGGTGAAGATGTGTCATATCTTTCAGGGAAATTTGATACCAGAAACAGAAACAGAGATGAGCCTCTCCATTATATTCTGTGGTCACTCCACAACAGCGGCGAGCTGGGAAAATTTGAGAATTGTCGAGTCAGGAAGGAAGCAGCCAATTTAAAATTACAATATTTTTAGCTGCTAGAGCTGCTACCCCCGCGACCCGTTACCGGATAAGCGGAAGAAGATGGATGGATGAATATTTTTAGCTGTACTTGAGCTGTGCATTGTGCAGATCTATAATGTAGAAAAATAGAAATATTAGAATATTCATATCTGGTCTGAATTGAAGGCCAAAGCTAGTTTATCGGGGAATCCCTAGAAATGATCTTTCTGCTCATAGCAATGGTATTTCTGCCCGCAGGGATGATTCAGGTTTCGTTGCGCGCCTTGTGGTGTCGTTTCCACTAGCAGTGATGATGCACGGATGCTTCTTTATGCTGCAATGACATTTCATGAGTAACACTTTTACCTCAAGCAATCATAACTCCACCTGCGTAGAGCCCACAACGGTGAACACATTTCTTCCAGATGCAGTGATGATTCTACCAGCCTTGTTTCTGCGCTAGATTGCCAAAAGCATGTGGACAAACGAACAGTAAACCAATATGTTATGGGTGAACATAATCATTGTGTCCACTTGCCCAAATATAATTTTCCACATAGACTTACATGGCACAAGAGACGTCTGTTAATGCGGCACAACCTCTGCAAAATGACTTATTTCACTATCAGAATTTGATCCATTCTGTCCGATAACATTTGGAAAGTCTAGAAGAGCCGCACGATTAAATAATTTTGTGGATTAACGGTGCATCTGCAAAATAGTCTCGGGAAGGAACTTGTTTTGGTGGAACGTGTACGTTCAAAAGTAGTTTTAGTTGTGCAACAGAAAACTCAGATTGGACAGATAGTCTAGCTAGCTGTCTGGATTTACCCTGCAGAGATCTGAGGAGCAGTTAACCATAGTCCTCACAAATCCACCGGAGGTTAGAACGCCAACACAAAGAAAGAGGAAGGGGACGGACATCTAGCCGAAATGAGTGACATCCGGCAGAACCTTCGGTGGCAACGTCGTCGATATAGACCAGAGGTAGCCGACCCGGCCTGGGGAGGTCTCTAGTGCGCCTTATCCATGGGCCGCACCGTGAGGAAGATTTAACAATAAACTAATAAATATTGAGTTTAGTGAACATGAAATACTGAGTTTTTATACTTAAAATCATTCAGTTATGTTAATTTAATATTTTCGAGTTGCATTTACTGAATATTTGAGTTGGCTTAGTTTGTACTTTAATTTTACGGTAATCAAAAAATACAAGTACACATTACTCAAAAATATTTAAGCTCTAATAACCTCAGACTATTGAGTTTATAAACTCAATTTCTTTCTTTTTTTACTTATTTTTAATATTAGAATATATAATTGTACTGCTTCGGGTTTACAGTAAACAAAACCAGTGTTCAAAACAATAAACATTAAAAACGGTTAAAAAGATATTTAAAAGACCCATTCAAGCAAAACATAAAAAATTGAATGGTCATCAATCAGTTTCTTCTGTGTGCATCCATTACAAAGAGTCCAGGATTAGGCACATGAAAACGCATACTGATAGGTTAGCAATTCTAGCTAGGATTCTAGCTCAAGAGACTTGTTAGCATCTCTGGTTTAGCATTGCTTAGCACAAAGAGTAGAAACAGGGGGAAAGTAAAACCAGCCACTCTTAATGTTCTCTGTGTATATCGTTTATTGAACAGAAGATGAAACAGCATAATGAGGGCAGGTTTTCTCCAGACTCTACTACACTAACACTACATGCAAGGATCACAGCTTTGGTGGTCCACACACATTCAGAGTGAACGTTAACTACAGCCTCTGTGACCTCTTTACAACATTAACAGGGTGGGCTGCATCTTTCCCCCCTCACTGCATTAAACCGCCCACACATGATCAGAGGTAAAACCACGAGGTAGGGCACAGAGCCGCGAGGTAGTGTGCAGAGCATATTGCAGGCACAGATGCAAAGAGCAGTGCAGGTATACATCATCTTTGCTTCTGGCTTTGCTTGAAAGATCAGTGGCAACAAGGTGAAAGCTGAAATAATTTGAACTTCAGGGCTCAGCGGTCATTTTGCCAAGGGTACAGCGCTTCCTCTGAGTTGTCTCTGCCGCTCTCATAGGAAAACTTCGGCACAGCCAGCGCAGAGCGGTTTTACAGCGGATCATGTGTAGACAGCATAATATATAATAATAGTTATATAATAGTTATATAATATACAGGAGCCATTCTGGTTCATAGCGAGTTCTTTTACTTTTGCTACTTTAAGTATGTGATGCTAAAAACACTTTAGACTTAGAGTGCTTTCTCATCTACTTTGTTTGGTCCGGATTTTATGGACTTTTCAGTTTGATCCGAACCAAACTTCCTCCGGACCACGGTCCGGATCAAACAGCCGAAATTTGGTCCATACTGTTCCCTTGTCTTGCTTCTCAACAACACAACAAAACAAAAAGAGCTGCGGTACGGGAAGAGCAGGAGTTTGTTGAAAAAAACTCTCCGACACCAGAGAGAAAATGAAGGAAGAAATGCTGATTTACAATTTCCCAGATTGTTTTGTTCAACCAAACTCCAAAATATTAAGTTTGGAACGATAAAAGCAACAAATCCTCACCATTCTTTGCTTAAAGGTCCAATATGTAATATATTTACTGTAATAAATCCAAAAATGACCCCAATACGTCATCAGATATTAAGGAAACATGCTAAGTTGAAACACTATCTTTTCTGACAACACTAGCTATCAGTATTACATATTGCACCTTTAAAAATAACTTACACAATTGAGACGAGACACAAAAGCATTGTTTTTTAAAATGCACTGGTAAATTTTGAGATTTTGGGCTAATTTACTTTCACAACATGTCTTCTTTTCAGACTAGTGGTAAGAAAATGTCCATCATACACATTTAGCTGTTTATTTTACTGCACTTTGTCTATTTGCCTACCGTTGTCGTTGTGCAGAAGTATTGCATATTATATCGTTAAGTCACTAATCATTTGAACTATGAAAGTGTAGAATGAAATTAAGTTGAAATGAGGGGGTTATAAATGTATAATGTAAGATGATTGAATGCTTTTTTTTTTTTTTAGGCCTGTTACATTCTTTAAACCGATGAAGTACCTGCAGTACTGCAAACATTTACATGCACAAGTGTGCATACAAAACATAAAGCTCACATGAGGTTTGATGCACTCATTGAACCACACACACACACACACACACACACACACACACACACACACACACACACACACACACACACACACACACACACACACACACACACACACCAGTGATTGTTACTGGCACAACTGGTTAACCTGGTGTGCACTACTACACACACACACACACACACACACACACACACACACACACACACACACACACAGATTTCTAAGTAAATTCTGTTATAAACTGGTCTTCCTGACCAGGGAGTCTCCTCGTTCTGTGCGTGTGTAGGTGTTGAGTGGATGGAAGTGAATGCAAACCTGACCAGGGAGTCTCCTGTGTGTGTGAGTTTAGAAGCAGCAGAGTAAGTTTTAGAGGAAAACTCTTGATGCTGCTGTCGATGCTGCTGAAAGCCCACAGACCACAACCGCATAGACACGCAGACACATGAGCGGGATTCAGACAGCTGTGTATATATAAACTCACAGGTCAACAGAGAGCATCATTGTCAAGCCTTTTCTCAGAGGACTCGTCTCGTTTTGCAATACAATCTCCTGTAATTTGATTTTAAATTCAAAAGCCAATATGTTTTTGTGCTGTGATTCACTGTGTCTACTGGTCGTACTGGGAGTTGCGTTGGCATCTGGGAGTCCTGTGCACTTCGTCAGCGAGAACCTGAAACAAACCCACGAGTCCATCGCAGATGTGCTGGTGAGTTTACCTGTGGCGACCCACAGGGCGCAATTTTAGATCCTCTAAAGTTTTTCTTAGCAGTTTAGCCTCTGATTGTGATTAAAGAGTTTAAATGCTAAATTTAGATGTAGATTTATTTAAGAAACCTGTCTTTTAAAATTACACAGAAGTTGACATTTGAGTTTGAATCAATTAGTTGTCAACTATTAAATCAATCGGCAAAAACTTTCCCAGCTTGTTAAATGTGAATATTTTGTATTTTCTTCTCTCCTCTGTGACAGTAAACTGAATATCTTTGAGTTGAGGACAAAACAAGACATTTTAGTACGTCATCTTGGGCTTTTTGGGAAAAAATTATCAACATTTTTCAAAACTTTCTGACGTTTTATAGACCAAACGATAATAAGAAAATAATCGTTAGATTAATTGACAATGAAAATAATGGTTAGTTGCCCTAGATCCTCTATAGTTTTCAATGCAGCTTATCCTCTGCTTTTGATTAAACGGTTCAAATGCTAAATGTATTTCTTATTTAAGAAATCTGTCCTTAAGCATTACACAGAAGTTGACATTTGAGTTTATATTTAGGGATGTGTGCACAAATTACGAGGTGAATACAGCATTTAAAGTGATATTTACACTCTACTGCAAGGCCTCTATGACCAAACATCTACAGATCTACAAATGTCATGTTGTTCACACAAGATTAAAATCACACACATCTTCTGCAGTGATATGCTTCCAGTTTCGTAATATGCACGCAAAATGATAAGGTTTTATCACACACAAATCTAGCTGACTAAATATTGACTGTGAGGAATTAGCTATCTGACTCATGTTTTCAAATCTCAAAAAGGTTGAACTGAAACCAATCAGTCTGCCTGTGGTTTGGCCTGATGCTCACTAAATATGTATTGTGATCATCAGATAAAACTAGATGTGTTTGGATTGCTGTGATATGATCTTTAACTAGAATACGTGACGCAATCTCTCAGTCACTGACAGGAACTAACAGCATTAGTTACCTTAGCCTTTCGCATCAGTCTCTGTAATATTCACATAGAGGCTGATGGTGTATTTGTAGTTTTCGACAACTCAGAGAAACCGAATTAAAGTCTACATAAGGTACCGTAACATTTCTACAAGAACTGGTAGTTATGTATACCTGCTGATTATATTTGATCAACAAATCACAACTTCATAATGTTTATCTAATGATTACAAGAAGACTGTATGTCGTGTTTTTTTGCATCCAACCTTGTCTTATTAGTGAATCTGACTTGTTTTATTACAATGATTCTTTGTTTCTTTTCTGTTTTCTGCTTACATTCGTTAAACTAGAGAAACTCCTAAAAGTTAGAATGATCTCATCCTATTGGCGTAAAAAAAAAACTTTAAAGAAAACAAAAACTCCAGCACTTACAGATATATAATCATATTTTAATGTGGGCAAAATACGAATGTGTTTCAGTTAAAAGCGGTCAATTCGTAATTAGTTTTTTGCAAGAAGATAACTTATCTGTAAGTGCCGTAGTTTTTGTTTTCGTTGATCCTTGTCACTGCTGTGCACCTCATACACTGTCCAAGATTTGGAGCAGTGCAGGCTACTTTCTATTATTATCTCTTTAAAACTTTCAAATCTGAATGTGATACTTCATGACAATGCACAAAATCTGAGTGAAACACATTTTTATTTTATCGTAATAGCACTCCACCTAACACAGAGGAGGGGGATTAAAAAGTTAAACCACATAAGGTGTCCTCAAAATAATGCAGCAGGGCAAATCTTTGGAGAATTTTGGATACTTGGTATACATTACAATACATTATTTGGAATAGTGATACAAACAAGATTGTCGTTTTTTTTTATACCTTAGTGTTTTTGTTGTATTAACTCTTGAGAAACAGAAGTATTCAAATGTGTTTTTGTGTGTTTTAGAAATTGAAGGAGTATGAGGTCGCCCGTAATCCTCTCTTCAGTTCTGTCATCAACAGCATGAACACCTCCTGCCAGGTACACAAACTCTCAAACTGTCTCTACTATCTCTACTGCACCTCTATTAACATTAATATCTTCTCTCAAAATACATCAGAAAACCATGTGTCGCCAAATTTGGTGGATGCTAATTAATGCGTCTGTGTGTGCAAAGCATGTGCAATGGGGCATTGTGTAATCTATATCAGCATGTTATAAATTTACGCAATAGGGTGATAGTGCAATAACACACACTCTTGATACCTTAGCACTTAAGCACTTTAGCACTTAACACCAAGTTCCTTTTGGCCCCCCTAATCCTGGTTTGTCGTGAGCAACATTTATTGTTTGTTTGTTTGTTGTACTCTTTTACTATACTATCTCTTATCGATTTATTGTCATAATCAACTTGCCAAAAGGACTAAAGCTGTAAGTTAGCCACCGGCTACAATCTTGTATATTTACATAAATGTTCATTAATATGCACTGTCCCTATATTAAATAAATAAATCTCAATTCTCAAATTGTAATTCCTGTTAACTTTGAAGAATTGCATGATTAATTATTTCAATAATTAATAACAATTCAGTACATTTAAATCTATGTATATGTTACATTTTGTTTTAAAAAGCCAGGACAAACAATGTTTAAATCAAGCCTGACGTTAAAAGAAGGAAAGCAGTCACTTTCACACAGTGAGGCATACAGCTCATTAATTAAACACTGTTATCGCATCGCTGCTCGCTATCGGCCGATACCCAAAGCCCAAGTATCGGTATTGGAACTGAAAAAGTCAGATCGATGCATCCTCAACCAGAAAATTACCAAATGGGTCAATTGTGCAAGCAGCTCATAATGACCGAAAATTACGTGTCTTGTTAAGCAGCAAACTCTCGTTGCTGTTGTTTGTTTGTGAGAGCAATCAAACAAACACGGGAGACTGTGGTTCTTGACAAAGTCAACTGTCATTTTGATATGAACCGAATTTTACCGGACTTTGATGTCCGTGATGTCACGTTACGTCCTCATTTTAGTAGTTTCCAACCAGTTGTTTCTAACCCAATCCCTGATGTTTCACTAAAAGTATTTGTGTAGCCTAAACGTAACTAGTTCTATTTGTTGTTTTATTTATTATTATGCAGCTGTTATGTTAAATGGAACGGACATATGATTTGCGGCAGTTAATATAACGGTCGTATGTGTGTCATTCTGGGAGTACCTTTAATTTCATTTAGGTAGGAGGATGTGTTGATTTCTAATATATTGGCCTATGCATGACAAAATGTCTGGCAGTTGAGAAATTCAAAGAGTCTTGCAGTATTGAATCATCATAATGGACAAGATGAAATCAAATTTGAGACTTTTTGGACAAATTTACTTTCTAGATTTGTCCAAGAATCCATGCTAAAGCCCGGGGATGTCTGAACATTTGCTGCTAGAAAAATGCATCATAAATAAATATTTGATTCATTCTTTTAACCATTATTATAACAAAACGTCAGGATCATTTCAGTCCCTTAATTCTAGTAGCTCAGTCAGTAGGGAGTTGGGTTGGGAACCGGAGGGTTGCTGGTTCAAGTCCCCATACGGACCAAAGTATGGTGGTGGACTGGTAGCTGGAGAGGTGCCAGTTCACCTCCTGGGCACTGCCAAGGTGCTCTTGAGCAAGGCACCGCACCCACAACTGCTCCGAGTGCCTTTCCATGGGCAGCCCCCCTCTCACTCTGACATCTCTCCATTAGTGCATGTATAGGTATTGAGCATGTGTGTGTAATTCAGGCCTGTGTGTAATGTGTATAATAATAACAGAGTGAAAACATTGTAATTTATCTTGCGAGATTAATAAAGTATACATTATTATTATTATTCTTACTGACTTACTGAAGCTTTCCCTCCTTTCCTCCACAGACTAAAGTACATCTGATGAACGTCACGCTGAACATCTACGCTCAGATCTTCTCCAGCATCTTGCAGCAGGACGAGCACCACGACTCGACCCAGACCTCAGGTCTGCTGACCCAGCTGTCCGTCCGTGAAAGGTCCAATGTGGAGTCGAGTCTGACGGAGCTCCAGCAGAAGATGGAGAAGTTGAAGGGACACCTGAACGAAGTGTACCACGACAGAGAGGCTGTGCTCGCCAAGCTGAACAAAATAGAGGTGAGTGTGTGTTTAACAGCATGCAGGCTCGGGCAGCTGTACATTTACAGTTTAGAGCAGGGCTATTCAATCAAGAGTCAAGATTTACTTTATTGTCCTACAAAGGGGGAAATTTGTCTTGGGCACCTAACCCATGCTGCAGCCATAAAGAAAACACAGACAACATGTACAACATGATAAAATACCATACAACCAGCAGTGGAATGTAACGAAGTACATTTACTCCAGTACTGTACTTAACCCTCCTGTTCTCCTCAGGTCAAATTTGGCCCCTTATTAAAGTTTCCATATCAGAAATTTGGGTTTGCATCAACCAAATTGCCCCAAAATAACATGGATGGTTTCATTCAACGCTATCCACAAGTAAAATTAATTACTACTTTCATTGAATTTTGGGTCTTTTATTCAGTTTTCTAAGATTTTATAGAAATGTTTAAATGGTTTCAAAACAGTATCCTGACTAAACTTTGACATAAACCAGTCTGTGATGCATTCAACATCCTCTGATCTTAACTATTAGTCAAAACAAATCATAATTTCTACTTTTTATCAACTCAACAATTAGATATATAATAAATGAGGTTTATTGACCATGAATTCCAAGAATAAGTGTAAAACTTGTGTGAACAAGTTGGTATTAGTGGTTTATATAATGGTGGTAGTGGGGAAAAAAAGGACAAAAACGTGGAAAAAAATCGTCAAAAAAAGTGTATAAATGTTGACCCGGGAGGACAACAAGTTCATAGTTGACGGGAAGACAACACAAGGGTTAAGTACAAATGTTGAGGTACTTGTACTTTCCTTGAGTCTTTTCTTTTCATGCCACTTTCTACTTCTACTCCGCTACATTTCAGAGAGAAATATTGTACTTTTTACTCCACTACATTCATCTGACAGCTTTAGTTACTAGTTACTTTACACATTCAGATTCCTGCACACAAAACACATGTAGTTTATAAAATCTGATGTGTTATTATAAAGTAAACTAGCTAACAATATAACGGCCGACAAGTCCAGCTGAGATGATTAGACCAGTGGTTCTCAAGCTTTTTCAATAATGTACCCCCTTTGAACAGTTTTTTAAGCCATGTACCCCCTACACAGTGCGAATAATTTTTGTATAAAGAGGAACAGTACAGCGATGTCAGCGATAGATTTACTAAACAACAGCCTTGTACCTGGAAAACATTTAAATGCTGATGAAAAAAGGCAAAAAAAACATTGGAAAAAGACAGTAGAAAGAAGGAAGGCAACTCTAGGCCGACAAAAGTGACAACAAATTCAAAAATGCGACAAACTTGGACAGTAGAAGTAACTACAGCCTTGTAACTGAAAAACATTTTGCAAAAAATGTCATGTACCCCCTGCAGTCCTCCAGAGTACCCCTTGGGGGGGACACGTACCCCCATTTGAGAAACACTTGATTAGACCATTAAACACACAACTGTTTGGATCCTTTACACTTTCTAAAATGGGAGGATTTTTCTGCATCGAGTACTTTTACTTTTAATACTTTAAGTAGATTTTCCTGATGATACTTGATGAGACTTTAACTTAAGTAACATTTTCAGTGCAGGACTTTTACTTGTAACAGAGTATTTTTACAGTGTGGTATTAGTACTTTAACTGAAGTAAAGGATCTGATTACTTCTTCCACCGCTGCATACAACAAACTGAAAATGAGTTTTTGAATCTACAAATTCAATCGGGCCAGATTTAAAAAAAATAAATAAATTCAGTGGCCAGTAAATCAGCACGTAATGTAATGAAATAATTTATTTCCCTTTTTAAATTTGGTCACATGTGACACTTTTGCAGCCCTCTCGTGTGATCCCCGGGGGAACGTTTTACCAGTTTTTGGTTAAGCTTTAAGAGTGCTTTACATGAAAAAAGCCGTAATTTGAAAAACAAGCCAACGTATTTGGACAATGTTTTTCGTCAGGTCATCAATATGTTTCAAACCTCATCAGTATTTACCGTCAGGAATTTGGTGGACTTTCCTCTCTATCAACAGCTTGACTGTTTATTTTCATACAGACATTCGTTAACATTATCATTCTATTGAAGCGAAAGACTACGAAGATGGTCTTGCTTATATTTAACCCTTGTGTTGTCTTACATTCAACCATGCATCGTCCTCCCGGGTCAAATCTGAAAACCAACACTTTATCTGACCATGGGAGATTTTAGACCCTGTTTAGAGGGGCTCAAGCCCCCCTAAATTTCATCTCAGCCCCCCTAACAATTATAATAATAAAAAACTTTTTCTTTTAATCAATTCAAGAGTTTAAGTGAGAGTGAGAGTTTGTTGTACTTGCGAAGTGCGTTGTATGGAATCATCCAGCAATCAAAATTAGGTATAGTTAAAAAGAAACCCATATTCCTGTTATAGAAATTTAGAAAACAGGTCAAATTTAACCCGAAGACAAGACAAGGGTTAAGGATAATTTATCATAACAGAACTTTTTCTTAAAACCCCACATTAATTCAAATCAAATAGTGTCATAGTGTAATTTCTTCTGCAACAAGAATGTAAAGATTGAAGTCAGACGAGGGTTGGTGACGGACGTTGAGCTGCAGGCTCCACTTTCTCTCTGTCACAATGTCTGTGAACTTTTGACTGATGAGAGCAAATGAGTTTGGTTTCTGAAGAAATGGAAGTGAGTGGGTGTTAACGTCTGAGTTGTGTTTCTCATACTGTGCATCTGTTTATCTTGCAAC
Source organism: Sander lucioperca (assembly GCF_008315115.2). Lineage (NCBI taxonomy): Eukaryota > Metazoa > Chordata > Actinopteri > Perciformes > Percidae > Sander > Sander lucioperca. The sequence goes on along the minus strand of NC_050192.1, from coordinate 19,526,601 downwards.
ATTTTCAGATTTGACAGCCAATAATGTCACGTAACACTCAGTCAATTCAGACATGCTAAGTCCACACACTACAGGCGAGAACATTGTTTCTTTATCCACATTTGGTGCTCAGAGTTATAGAGTATTTGTGGCTTCTCCTGGCAGAGTGGAGAAGGCTTTGAACCATCGAATAAACCTTCATAGTTGGAGATAAAATGTACAGAAAGTTTACTTAAACTGAATAAATTAAATCCAAAACATAACAACACTCATTTGGAGACCTTCCTTTTGCTTTTATGAAGGAGCCCTGGCTCCTACCTGTTTTCTATTTTCTGCCATTTTGACAGAAAATGTATTCAACTGTCGCAAATTCGCATCGCTGCCGGTGTGAATAGTTTTAATGCAAAACATTCGCAGGTGATTATTTTGCATTTTTGCGTCGCTTATTCGTCACGCCCCCAGGGTGTAACGGCCTTGAGCGACACAAGACGAGGCTATTTTGTAGCGGCACTGTGGCTCCGTCCGGCGCTTGTGTGTGTGTGTGTGTGTGTGTGTGTGTGTGTGTGTGTGTGTGTGTGTGTGTGTGTGTGTGTGTCTCAGACCTTCCTCCACAGTGCTGCGGAGGAGGGTGTAGCAATGCAAGACTAATCAGGCTATATGACAGCTGTGAACCAATTAGATTGCTTGATTTGAGCTACCCGTTTTATAAATTAGCATTAATGAACTCTCTTTCTCTCTTTGCAGGTGAGTGACACCTTGGTTCAGAAAAAGGCTCTGGCTCAGTACGGGGAGGTCTACCATGTGGCCTCTTTGATTGGCTCCCGGTGTGGACCCATCCACTCGTCCTCTGCTGAATAGTGCTGATGACATTCATTATCAATGTTTCCTCGCTCATTAGCATATCCTCATGTTTTTATGTGTGTGTCCTCATTTCGAAAATGTAGCTTTTTTTTAATTTATAACAGAATTTTTCATGACGATCAACGTCTTGCATTCATCACAGTCACATATTTATTTTATTTAAAGGGGTTACTTTAAGTCATTTCTCAATCCAGTCACTTATTTAATATTTGTGGTAATTTAATGTATTTTTTATTCATGATTAATTTAACTTAATTTATGTTTCTCGTTGTTGTTCATTTGAATAAAAACTGTTATCAGCACTAAGAAGCTTCACTTTGCATGTTTTCCTTTTTTCTTTTACGTGCTTCAAACCTTTTTACACACTTTGTTCCATTCACAGAACAGAAGACGAGTTTTAAGGTGAATAGGATTTTTAAAAAGCTGCTTACTGCACAGTTTCTTCTCTCGTTTCACACCAAATGATCCGCAGGTTTCACACAGGCTGATGTTTCCTGGTTTCTATTGTTAACTGGTGATAGTGATGAAGATGGTGTTGAATATAATAGTAATGAAACAAACTTTATTTTTATTGCAGATAGTGTAGCTCAAAGTGCTGAAACCACAAATCGAAACAATTGCAGAAACTTGGGCGATAAAACCAAGTCATCAAATGAAAAAATGTAAAACGGAGGCGGCAAATATCAAAACAGGTAGGCCAAGAACAAACAGAATGTGAAAGGTACAAATACGACCAAAGTAAAACATGTTAACAATAAAACAGGAGTGATAGTAAGTTGAAAGCTGTGACGAATAAATATCTTTTTCAATTGTCAGTTTTGGTGCATAAAGATGTACAAAAGGAGACGGAAAAGAGAGAGAGAGAGACTCTAACTATTATATATCAAATGTTTGAATCATAATACAATCAATAATACACAACATGGCCAAAAGTCTGTGGACACATGACTAGTGACGAGCGCCTCTGAAGCGGGCAGAACGGGAAACACATTCTCGCTACCAATCAAATATGGACGCTTGGTCAGGTGCCTTTGGCGTTGTTATTGACGCTAAAAGTCTCCTTTAGCGTCATATCTAAACGCGCTTGGTCGGGATTATTGGCGTCACTTTTGACGCAGTTAGGTTTATGAAAAGATGGTGTGTGGGCTTATAAAAGGTATATTTACGTGACACACGGGACGAGAACGGAACAGTTGGGTTTAGGTAAAGAAGAACGGGACAGTTGGGTTTAGGTAAAGAAGAACGGGACAGTTGGGTTTAGGAAAAGAAGAACGGGACAGTTGGGTTTAGGTAAAGAACAACGGGACGGTTGGGTTTAGGTAAAGAAGAACGGGACAGTTGGGTTTAGGTAAAGAAGAACGGGACGGTTGGGTTTAGGTAAAGAAGAACGGGACAGTTGGGTTTAGGTAAAGAAGAACGGGACAGTTGGGTTTAGGTAAAGAACAACGGGACGGTTGGGTTTAGGTAAAGAAGAACGGGACAGTTGGGTTTAGGTAAAGAAGAACGGGACGGTTGGGTTTAGGTAAAGAACAACGGGACGGTTGGGTTTAGGTAAAGAAGAACGGGACGGTTGGGTTTAGGTAAAGATGGTGGGTGGTGTTGTAAAATGAACGTTTCAGTGACACACGGGACAGTGTTTTTTGACCCATCCACCCCCCCAACCTGCGTCCTTATCTTGCGTCTTTCATACTACTCTACCGTTGTCTCTTGTAATACTACGTTATCTTACAAGCGGCGCGGTCGAGCTGCTGCTCTGCCCGGTGCATCCCGTACAGACGCTGAAGGATGATTTGTGCGTCGCTATCTGACGCTGAGAGACACTGGCCAAGCGTCCGTATTTTACGTGTTGGGAGTGAGAACGGGTTGGAACGGGCCAATTGCTTGGTTCCCAGTATTATTATTTTTTTCACAGCTTTATCGTGTAAATTCTCACAAACAACGTGTGACACAAAATGCAGTTTCAAGCGCTTGGTTCCCAGTATTCTCACAGTTACACCCATTCACACCTGGAAGCTGCCCCACAACAAGCAAATGCAAATACTCAAGTAAAGTACAAGTAGTACAACATGTCATTACTTGAGTAAATGTTCCCTTATTTAGAACTAGCCAAGGGCGAAGGTTTTGTTTCAACATCGGGGGGGACACAAATAAGTTTCATCGTGAAATACTTAATTTCCTGCACTCTAAGAAATTAACCTGTAAAATAATAGAAAACGTTCTGGCAGCTTGTGACCCAGACTTTGTCCCGTAATTAAAAAACATAAATTATGTGTGTAGCTACAGTTAAAATACAGAACACTTTCTGTTAGGCCTATTATATAAAATTCTCTTATACAAAGCTGCTCAGTTGGTAAAGTTATCCTTAGTTGGGAAAATCTAAGCAAATACAATGACACGTGCTTAATGTTCAAGATCCTGAATGGCAAAGCTCCTCCACCACTCAATACTTTTATAAAGCCAAAAAATTCTAACAATAGAACCACTCGGTCTGATCTGAGAGGGGACTGTGACTCCTTACAGGTCCAGCTCTTCTAGTCTATCATGCTTTTCTGTTAGAGCCTCTAATAGGTGGAACAAGAAACTGCACCACCTACCATAACTTCACACACAGGGCCCTATTTTAACGATCTAAGCGCACAACGTGAAGCGCCTGGCGCAGGTGCGTTTAGGGTGTGTCCAAATCCACTTTTGCTAGTTTGACGGCAGAAAAAAGGGTCCGTGCGCCGGGCGCATGGTTCTAAAGGGTTGTACTTAGTGTCTTCATTAATCAGAGGTGTGTTTTGGGCGTAACATGCAATAAACCAATCAGAGATCATCTCCCATTCCCTTTAAAAGCCAGGCGAGTTTGGACCTTGGCGCATTGCTATTATGATGGATTTGCACCGTAATATTTTTATTTTTAATCTTTTGCATGTGTGTGTGCTCCTGTGCATCCCTGTGTGTGTAACAGCATAGTGTGCGTGCGCTGTGTACGAGCCTAGGAGCATTTTACTAATTTGCTGTTAAAATAACAATGAAATGCTGCGTTATTGACTTTAGACCAGGTTTTTGTTGGTCAATGGCGCGATCACTTCCCGCTGCCTCAAGATAGCAATACGGCCAGAATGCACCTGAACACACCTCCCTGTAAGACCAGCACGCCCAGAATGCACCTGAACACACCTCCCTGTAAGACCAGCACGCACATGGGCGCACAGATGGGTGCAGGTGCATTTGCTATTTAAACGACGCGGGTGCTGGACGGGAAACTGACAACTGTGTCGGTCTTAAATTAGCAAAGACACTTGCGTCGGGCTTTGCGCTGCGCTGGGTGCAAGATAGGACCCAAAGTCTCAAGGCCTGGCTCTTGGAAAGTCAGACTTGTGAACATTTTGAATGTCCTGGTAATTTTATGTAACTGTTGATATCACTGTTGACCTGCTGCTAACATGTTTGATGTCTTGCCCGGTATCAAATTTAGCCCGCTCTGCATTTCTTGGGTATGTATGAAAAATGTATTTGTATTTTAACAATTTTACCATCTTATTAACCTGTGCTGTATTAATGCCTCCCTCATGAGTGATGTAGCCTATTTCATCTTTTTATTACTGCTTGTTAGAGCTTTGCATGGTTGAACGGTGGGAGAAGATGGCCCCGGTCTGTGTTGCTTGGCTGTGTTGTGATGCTTGCATGGCTTCTTATACTGAATGTGGATACTGCTGATGTGTAACTGTACTAATGTCTTGCTGCTTCCTGTAGCTCTGCATGGCTTACTGAGGAAGCTTAGTTGTTGCTCTAGCTGTCTGTATGGTGTCTTGTTGACTTCTGTCTGTACAGTTTAACCTGTACTAATGTCTTGCTGTTTCCTGTTGCTCTGGTCTAAAATCATCTGGCCAAAGGACTACAGTTGAAAATTAGCCGGCTGGCTAACACTGGCACATTTACAGACATGTTCATTAATGTTTGTTGTCATTTATAAAATAAAGAATAAGAATAGAAAGAAGAATTGAATAAAGAAACTTCAAAAATGTTGAAAAAAGCGACAAAAACATTGGAAAAATGTAAAAAAGGGACAAAGAATTAAAAAGCTAAATCTTTTTTTATTTTTAAAGGGGACAAATCTATCCATTCTAAACACTGGGGGAGGGGGGGTATCCCCTGCTTTCCCCCCTGAAAGTGGGTGCTCACGAGCGCACGCCCTTTAAAAATGTTTGCAATGTTGCATTTCAAAACCTTAGGAAACCTTAGGACAGTGGCCGACACGAACACACACGCCTATTGGCTCGATAATAAATCTTTCACCTCAGGACAACGCCACTTCTCACAAATACAGAGAGGATTGGAGATGAACACGTAACCGCGATCACCTTCGTGGAAAATTAAGAATCAATTCCACCTGTCTAGTAGCCTAGGCACACTATGACGGACGCTCCACTTAGCACCAAATGCAATGTTTAATTTTAAATGAATGCAGCCTACTGGCAGTCTGGCACACGTGGGTGCTCAGTATTTCCCGTGGGTGCTCGAGCTCCGGAGCACCCACGGTATCAGCGCCTATGCTATGGACAACTAGCTCATGCTTTTGAAGAGATAGAAAGAGAGAAAGAAAGTAAGAAAGACTTTCTGAGTTTCTGTGTGGAATTACTGTCCTGTCATTCCTGTGACATCACTCTGACATCACCGTGTTCCCCAGCTCGTGCAGCCAATCGTACGGAGGGACTTCCCCCTTCCCTTGTGATGTAATAAAACACTGACAAGATGGATCGGTGGTTACCACTCTGGTTATGAGTCAGAACCCCCCCCACCCCCACGGGGGGGCCGCGTCATCCACACCGACCTGCTCATTAATTCATGAATTCACTTCAGATTAATCAGCAGTTAGATCCTAATGACCTCATTGTGACTGCATGTTTTTTTTTTTTATTTCATTTGTCTCTTCAATCAAAACCTTTGGAATCTAATCTGATACGAGTTAATTTAGGATAATTCAATTTGTCAAATGTTGAGTTAAGTGGTATTTTGTTTTCTGAAATATTGTGTTTATTTCTGAATTGTCAAACGTGTTGTATAAAATGTCATCTATCTCCAGACCTTCTTCTAAAGGATTACATGTCCCACATTTAAGGTTAATAGTAGAGTTTGAAAACACATTTAATCTACCAAAAAAAAAATGCATCATGACAAGTTTAAAACAAGTTAGTTTTTATCTTATTTCGTGAAAAATTGGCACATTTAACCATTTAAATTAAGAAATTAATTAAAATAGCCTCACATCATCACATCCCCTTCACCATACCTAGAGATTGGCATGGGGTACTTTCCATAAAATCATCTCTCAGTGCATGGGTATGGTGAAGGGTATGTGATGATGTGGGGGTATGGTGAAGGGTATGTGATGATGTGGGGTATGGTGAAGGGTATGTGATGATGTGGGGGTATGGTGAAGGGTATGTGATGATGTGGGGGTATGGTGAAGGGTATGTGATGATGTGGGGGTATGGTGAAGGGTATGTGATGATGTGGGGTATGGTGAAGGGTATGTGATGATGTGGGGGTATGGTGAAGGGTATGTGATGATGTGGGGACCAAGGGAACTTTATCAGGATGCATAGTATCCTGGATCCATGAAATAACTGGCCTTTAAAAATAAAAATCTGCCTGCCTCTATGGGAATTTAACATAGGGGTGTACTTACTTATGCCTCCTGTATTTTAAGGAAGAACATTTATTTATTTACGATACATTATTCAATCACAAAGAAAATTGGTGTCCTTAAAGGTCGGATTTTTCCTCATTTTTTTAATTAAGGCATTAAGATCAATTTCCTAAAGATGATATTTTTATTCCTCTTTTTAGTCAACTTTAGCATGGGTGTCCTAAGTTGTTTACATGACTGTATACATATATAAAGTGCAAAATGTAGGGGAAAAAATGTGTCTAAATTGTCGAAAATAGCGTCATAAACGTCGACAAAACGTCAAAAAAAGGGACAAAGACATTGCAAAAAACTAAAAAAAAATATTGAAAATAGTGACCAAAAACCTAAAAAAAAACAACAACACAAAAACGTCATAAAAAAAAAAAACTTTGTAAAGAGCAACTAAAACGTCGAGATAGGGAAAAAACGTGTTTCATGGTCAAAGGTAAGACAACACAAAGGTTAAAGAAAAGAAAAAAGATTCACTTACACGTACTTTTAGTTTCTTTACCTGAACTGCATGGAGCAGTGTTTTTAAACCACAGTGTTTTTTGAGTCAGGTGTGAAATGCGGAGGGGGTTCCCCTCAAACCAAAGCCAGAGGACGGGGCTTTTCCTCCCAAACTGCTGAAGAAAAAAGCTCCATGTTGCTCCAAAAGTTTAGAAAAACTGAATCATCAGTGTGAAAGATGAACGTATTCTCCCTTTTGAGTCAAGTTAAAACAAAAAGTAACCCCAAGTTTAGTCCATTATGTGGACATACCAACTCAAATTGCTGTTGCTTTTGTTTGTCAAATACACTTTATCTTCAGGAGATATCTGAGCATGTTCCATAAAGTGACCTGCGTTCATGTGTGTATCATTATATATATATATATATATATATATATATATATATATATATATGGCTGCAAGGCAAGGCAGCTTTATTTGTATAGCACATTTCAGCAACAGGGCAATTCAAAGTGCTTTACATTAAAACAGATAAAAAAAATTAAAAACAGATAAAATACGAGAATAAAAGTTACAGTGCAGTATAAAAAATTAAACATTAAAGAGCAGTTAAAACAGTTAAATATATAAAAGCAGATAAAATAGGAATTTCTCTTTATATGCTTATATAGATTGTCATACAGTGTCAACAATGCAACTTCAGTATAAGAAATGAACAGTTATTTAAAGAAAGGCAGCATCAAAAAGAAAGGTCTTCAGCCTTGATTTAAAAGAACTGAGAGTTGCAGCAGACCTGCAGTTTTGTGGGAGTTTGTTCCAGATATGTGGAGCATAGAAACTAAACGCTGCTTCCCCCTGTTTAGTTCTGACTCTGGGGACAACAAGCAGACCTGTCCCAGACCACCTGAGAGGTCTGGGTGGGTCATAGTGTAGCAGCAGATCAGAAATGTATTTCGGCCCTAAACCAGCAAAAGTATTTTGAAATCAATTCTTTGAGGCACTGGAAGCCAGTGTAGAGACTTCAGTACTGGAGTGATGTGATCCACTCTCTTGTTGTTAGTGAGGACTGGAGCAGCAGCGTTCTGAATCAGCTGCAGCTGTCTGATTGATTTTTTAGGGAGACCTGTAAAGACACCGTTACAGTAGTAGTAGTCAAGTCTACTGAAGATAAAAGCATGGACAAGTTTTTCCAAGTCCTGCTGGGACATAAGTCCTTTAACTGTTGATATATTTTTAAGGTGGTAATAGGCTGACTTTGTAATTGTCTTAATGTGGCTGTTAAAATTCAGGTCTGAGTCCATGACTACACCAAGAGTCTGCAGCACCTGCAGCCTGGAGACCTCCCGTCTCATGCTGAGTTTCAACTTTTCAAAATAAAAGCTTGCGTCTGGTCAGCTGGTGTTTTGGATGTTCTTGAACTAAACAGTATGGCAATCATGCTAATGAATACAGTTATTTTTTTCAGCAGATGTCTCAGTTAGAACATGATGGAGCTAGCAAAGCAGTTTTGTGTTTATGTGCGGGTGGGATTTATTCAGTTTGGGAAATCTCTAGATCAAATTGGCTGGCTGACTAAACAGGGAGGGACTAATCATGTCTGTTGATTTGTTTTTTGTATTTCGAGAGCGAATTGCTCCACAATATGAATACAGATTGATTATCACTTATTTTGTTGGTAACCGTTGTTGTATAATTACTAGGGCTGCCACCTCTTAGTCTTAGATTTCTTTAGTTGATGAATCATTTTTTATGCTTATTCATGCTTAATTACTCATTTCCAAGAAACTTATGAGCACATTTCTGGTAAACACAAGATTTAAAGTGGTGCTTTTGCAGGATTAATTGTGGAGAAACTCAGTTTTACAGATGGTTCATTAACTACATTTATATTGTGCTTTTCTAGTCTTAACCACCTCTCAAAGAGCACAGCTCTGCCGATTACATCAACTAATCGATTAATCGACAAAATCATATAAGTGTTAGTCGACTAAGAATTTCTTTAGTCGAGGACAGCCCTAATAATTACATCACAATAATTCGCAATTTCTTATTCTGAACACCAGGCATGAGACGGGAGGTCTCCAGGCTGCAGCCATACAATCTTACAAAAGTTTGGGGTCACTTAGAAATGTCCATTCCAGACAGAATACCAGCTGAGATCAGTTGCATTGTTTTTTTAACCAGGGCAGCAGTTTTCAGATTCCATTATGTGCTTACATAATTGCAAAAGGGTTCTCCAACGTTTTCTCAGTTAGCCTTTTAAAATGATATCAGATTAGTAAACAGAATGGGCCTTTGAAACATCGGATGAATGGTTGCTGATAATGGGCAATGTAGATATTGCATTAAAGATCAGTCACTTCTTTCTACAACATTGGAGAACCATTTTGCAATTTCTAAGTGACCCCAAACTTTTGACCGGTAGTGTGTGTAGTTTCATTTAAATAAAGGCTCAGTGATTTTCTAAAACAACAGGTCACTGTAGTTTTTATAAACGGAAATAAATTTAATTAAATTCAATTTAAAATAACTTGACTTATCCCCTGGGGTGCAATTTAAAAGCATGAGGAGGAGTTCTGACATATAACTATAATACATAATGATAAAAGTGAAGAGCAGCAACAACATATGTTCATTTTTGTAATAAAAATGATTGTCTGACAAACAACAGAAAGAAAGAAAGAGAGAGTAAGGGGGAAGGAGGGCAGTAGTGTATTTGTTAGGGACTATTAGCGGCGGATTCATCCATCTGGTACTGTATTAGTAGTAGTAGTATTTGTGGCAGTATTTAATCCATCCTCTATATGTGCACCTTAAAAAAAACACCAAAAATGGAAGCACAAATCAGACGAAATAAAATGACAAAACAGAAAACACTACATATTGTGTTTTGTGCCTCCGTTACAGAGCAACATAAAAAGGTTTCCTCTAACTTCATTAGTTGATCACTGATTGGAAGCTCCACCCGGGCCAGCACACTAAGTGACACCAATCAAACACACCTACGGCGATGCAGCACCAACAGGTGCGTTGCATGCTGCTGATTGTCTCGTGGTGGAGCTTCTCCTTCAGAGAGGTGTGTTTCTGCTGTCTGTAGCAAGAATCCTGATTATACTGGGACCAGAGAGGCTGAGAGGACTGGTTTTACTGGGACCAGAGAGGCTGAGAGGACTGGTTTTACTGGGACCAGAGAGACTGAGAGGACTGGTTTTACTGGGACCAGAGAGGCTGAGAGGACTGGTTTTACGGGGACCAGAGAGGCTGAGAGGACTGGTTTTACTGGGACCAGAGAGGCTGACAGGACTGGTTTTACTGGGACCAGAGAGGCTGAGAGGACTGGTTTTACTGGGACCAGAGAGGCTGAGAGGACTGGTTTTACTGGGACCAGAGAGGCTGAGGGGACTGGTTTTACGGGGACCAGAGAGGCTGAGGGGACTGGTTTTACTGGGACCAGAGAGGCTGAGGGGACTGGTTTTACTGGGACCAGAGAGGCTGAGGGGACTGGTTTTACTGGGACCAGAGAGAACTGTGAACTTGTAGCAGATTGTGGAGAACTTTGTGGTGCACAAGACTCACAGGATGTTCAGACAGGTGAGTGCAACAACGTGTGTGTGTGTGTGTGTGTGTGTGTGTGTGTGTGTGTGTGTGTGTGTGCGCGAGAGAGAGAGAGAATCATTTGCCGAAATTTAAGTGCTAGTCCTTCTGATGCCTAGAAGTATACGTTCATACGCACACGCCATACCCTTCCTCAAACCATTCCCTCACATACACACAATGGGACAGGTACTTCTAGTGCATACTAGTATACATTCATACACTTACTCATGCGTACTCTCACACCAAAAAAATCTGTTTTTTTAAAAGATCACAGTACTGGTAAAGTGCAAATGCAGTGCAAAACAGGCCAGATAATCATTCAGCATGATGAAGTCCTATTTCTGTAATTGAATGTTTAGAGTTGTGATGGCTGTGGAGGAAAAAGCTGTCTCCGAAACTGGATGTGCGGGTTCTGACAGACCTGTAACGCCTTGCTGAGGGGAGTAACTGAAAGCGTTGGTGGCCTGGGTAAGAGGAGTCCTTGATTATGTTTTTTGCTCTGCTGAGGTAGCGGGATGAGGCGATGCTGTCAAGTGTGGGCAGCGAGCAGCCAATGATCTTTTTTGCAGAACGGATGACCCTTTGCATGCGTGTGTGTTGCATTTTGCATTCACCCACTTGTGTTAAAAGACTATATTTAGTGTGAGGAAAAATGCTTCAACAATTGTTCTGATTGGAATATTTAGGTCACATGAAAAAGGTCACACATTTATCTTTTATCAAATAGTCAGTTTTTTTTAAGAATTGAGAAACCTTAAAGTGTCTTTCATATGAAATGTGTTTGTACACTGCGTAAGTGTACATATCTTCTCTGATTGTGCTCCATAGTTTGAGACACAGTCACCTTTTTCATCACATAGCCTTTGGGACGACAGTTTATTCCTAAAATATAATTAAATGTATAGAAAGCAAATAGTCCAATGTGCTCAAAGACTTAAAGTATGATAAGAACTCACTTTTTCATTATTGGTGATGTTTTATTCTGCTGTTTAAAGTGTCAGGTTATTTAAATAATATAGTTGAATAACGCTTGTTGCACTCGCTGCGGTGTCTGTCACTCTTTTTATTTGTTGTCTGTCATTTTTGGTGTTTTCTGTGTAATTGTAGTGAGGCTACACTGAGGAAGGAGGCTGTATGCTCATTTATAATTGATTATCAGTTGTATGAACAGGCAGTGGTAAAAAGTACATTTCCTCAAGTACTGTGCTTTGTGAGGTACTTTACTGAGTATTTTCATGTAGAGATTTATAAATAAGCAATGGACCTTTTTCACAGCAGACATTTTGACTTGTCATAGTAGGAAAAGCACAGCTGAAATTGATAACCTTAACGATGGCTCAGTTCCATCAAGTGTCCCAGTGAGCTATTTCAGCGAGTCAGCATGAACAATACCAGGACCTCTCCTAAGTGGAATGCAGCCGTCATTAATGGGTTTGAACACACCTGTACTTTTCCTACTATGACATGTCAACATGTCTGCCGTGAAAAAGGTCTATAAGACTTTAAAATAAATTCTATGGACAACCAGTGTAGATATTTAAGAACTGGAGTGATATGGCTATATGACCTTTTTGGTTTTGGTCAGAACTCTTGTGGCTGAATTTTGAATAAGTTGCAGGTTCATGGTGGTCTATTTAGGCCAAAGACCTGCAGCAATTCAAACGGGACTCAATTTGATCCCAGTCTGACTTGGAGTACATCTCATGGCCCTTATTTGATAGCTCCTCGACTCCTCGTTCGTCTGCTGAACCAGAAGTTGTTCTGTCCCTCCTCAGTGAAGGCCGTCTCAAAGCTCTTATTTCTGTCCTGAGGAGCGAGCATTGAAGAGGAATCATCCCGGGGTACGTCCCAAAGCCCTTAACCCTTGTGTTGTCTTCCCGTCGACATGAACTTGTTGGCCATTCTGGGTCAAAATTGAAAATGAACTTTTTTTTTGTGCTTTTTTTTAAACGTTTTTATTTTGTATTCATGGTCAATAAAACAAATTTATATGAAATTATACGTCATTTTTTTTTCTTTAAAAAAGGCATACATTATGGATTATTATAACTAATAGTTAAGATCAGAGGATGTTGAGTGGATCACAGACTGGTATATGTCAAAATTTAGTCAGGATACTGTTTTGAAACCATTTAAACATTTTAAACACCCAAAAATCAATGGAAGTAATCATTAATTTTACCTGCCAAGACCATACCATACAACGTGTATCCATGTTATTTTTGGGCCATTTGGTTGAAAGAAACCCATATTACACATATGAAAAACTTTAAAAATGGGTCAAATTTGACCCAAGGACAACACAAGGGTTAAATCATCTTTTACTTGCTTTACATTCTTTTGTATCCCTATAATCCTAACTTATTTATCAAATAGTATTAATTAATTCTTCAATTCAGAAAGTTTTAGAGTTTTGTCTGTTTTATCTTTTTCTTATGATGGTGTATTCTTTTCTGTGTTGTCGTCTTTGTAACTACTGGATGCCATTCCAAATGAGGGCCGCCCCTCAATGATCTTTTGAAGCAAAATAAAGGTTGAATGAATATACATTGCTGGGATAAAGCCTGACATCCGTAGCGTCTCTCAGGCTGGATCTATCTCCTCGCTTGCTAGCTCCGATATCAGGTCTTAGCGCCGCCCAGGACGGTTGTGAAATGAGCCTTTTAGTCACTGCTTTTTGTGGGTATTCTGGCGAAAAAGGCAGCCCTAGAAGTCCAACAAAGCAGAGGTTAAGTTAAGTTACTTCAGCCCTGAGACTAAATCCAATGGTCGCAGATTTACCACAACGTTTTGCCATTTTAAAATGCAGGTGTGACCAGCCACCACCACCCCTCAACCATACGGTGATGCCATGTGCTAATATTGTTGGAATAATCTGGTAGAGACTGTTTAGAAATGTAAAAAGGCCAAAAAAAAGTCCACCCCAAAGGGACTTACCATCTCCAACAGAAAACACTGTTCACAAACTGCTCCAAACAGCTCTATTGTAGTCCAGCCTTTACTTCAGAGACAAACGTGGTCACTTTGGAACACACGTTATAATGCTCACCTAGCTGCTAGCATGGCACGCCCTCATACTCTGCTTCTGACTGGCTAGTAGTCCTTACCTAGGTACTGTCAGGACACGCCCTCATACTCTGCTTCTGACTGGTTAGTAGTCCTTACCTAGGTACTGTCAGGGCACGCCCTCATACTCTGCTTCTGACTGGCTAGTAGTCCTTACCTAGGTACTGTCAGGACACACCCTCATACTCTGCTTCTGACTGGCTAGTAGTCCTTACCTAGCTACTGTCAGGGCACGCCCTCATACTCTGCTTCTGACTGGCTAGTAGTCCTTACCTAGCTACTGAGCATGTGCGACTCCCAACAAAGATGTAACCGAAGTGAGCGGTCTCACTCTGTAGCTAAAACAGAGAGCTCAACACACAGGGTGAAAAGAGGAGCTGCAGCAATGTGCAGAACAACAAAAATATGGTGTTTTTTGAAAATTAAACCATGTAAACCTATTCTGATATAACCTCTAATACAATTATGAACCTGGAAATGAGCATAATATGAGCACTTTAACATTTATGATAACGCAACAAGGAATTTTTGCAACTATCATGAAATTATCAAAGGTAATATTTTGATTAAAATGGTAATTTCGGGAAGTCCCACAGAATTCAGCAGAACTTCAGTGAAAGATCATTAAAGTTCAGGCTGAAGTTTGAAAAGAAACAGCTGTGAATTCCTCAAAACGGAGACAAACCTGTGACACCTCTTCCTGTTTGTGTGTGAGTACAGGGGATACCCATGAACTGTACATGTGTATCACTTAACACCTGAGCGTTGCCACCAAAATCTACCAGCCTGCTTCTTGTTTCCTGTCTACCTCGGTCTACTTCCTGCTGAGCTCGACACAAAATTCAGGTGTTCCAGAGTTCCAGACTGCATACTTTTTCTTGTTACTTATGTAAGGTTTACAAGTTAATTCATATATTTGAGTTAACTTGCTAAAATATATTTACAATGTTTATCAACATATTAAGTAACTTTTTACATGTTTAATTATATACATATAATACATCTGATATGTATAATACGTATATACAGTAAGGTGACCAGATTTCTGAGACAAAATCTGGGGACATTTTCAGCTCAGAAGCGTAAATACCTCCATTTGCATGCTCCCCTGTAAGAAAATGTCTATTTTAAAGTGCCCATATAATGAAAAAATCACTTTTTCTGGGATTTGGGGTGTTATTTTGTCTCTCTGGTGCTTCCACATGCATACAAACTTGGAAAAAAACCCACCCATGCTGTTTAGAGTGAGATACGGTTTCTGAATGTGTCCTGCCTTCAGTCTCTGGGTGAGCTGGTCAAAATCTGCACGGCTTTCTACGTCACTAGCCAAGATGAGAGGGCTAACCGCTCGTTGCCTCGTTCTCAATGGCAAAACACTGCTATAACACACACAAGTTCACCATAATCTACAAAAGAACTACCTACATGTCCCTGTTCTGCAGGTATTCCACGCAAAGTTAGAAGTGTGCCCTCATTTAGAAGAAGTCTCCCGGCTAATCCTGCCTTGTACTGACTGAAGTTAGAGAAACAGCTAGCTAGCTGATGTGATCCTTACCTAGCTACTGCGCATTTGCAAATCCCAACAAAGATGGTACAGAAGTGAGATGAGAAAAGTCTGGCATGTGAGACTAATGGGATTGGCTTTGGGATTGGATTTGCGGAAAAGTTCCGGTGATTGGTCAAAATTGCGAGTCGCACCAAAATTTCCGGTGATTGGTTGAATTTGCGTGAATTGTTGCGATCGCGACATCGCGAAATCCTGGAGGGACTGGACTATACGTTTGCCGTTTTTTTCTTTCATTCCAATTTCGGGTCTGTCAGTCACAGTGAAAACCGGGGACATTTCTGGGGGACAGCTCCAGGTCACCGAAACCGGGGACTGTCTGCGAAAACCGGGGATGTCTGGTCACCCTAATATACAGTTACGTTAATCTCCGGAATATCTGCCTCTGTGTTCTCCTCACAGTTACCTCAGTCTAAGTTCTGCTAGCGTCTGATTAGTTAGTTCAGCTACATGTGACTTAGACACCGCCAAGTGTTGTTGTGGATGACGAAGGTTACGTCTCTCAGGTTGTTAAATTGCATCCAGAGCTGCATCTAATGTCACTTAAATTGCCTCCTCGACGACTCCACTTGCCTCCCTTCCTCTTTGGAGGAGAGAGATAACGAGCAAATGTGTTTTCAGAGGGATGAGACGTCCTTTCCTCTGAAGCGTCACATGAATTAGTCAGCTGTTTGGGCGGAGTTAGCAACTCCTTCAGCTGCACAGCCTCCAGGAAGGCTACTCTCGTTTATCCTCGGTTATAGCTCCTCGATGATTCCTCCTCGATGCTCACTCCTCAGGGCAGAAATAATTAGCTTTGAGACGGCCTTCACCGAGGAGGGACAGAACAACTTTTGGTTCAGCTGGAGACGGAGGAGTCGAGGAGCTATCAAATAAGGGGGATGAGATTCAGCCTAGGTTTCCTTCACTTGCTTCCCTCCCTTCCGTCTTCTTCTCAACATTGCTCCTTGAACTTTGACCCTCTTGCTCGTATATGTTGTGCAAAGGAGTGTGGGTCAGAATAGCCAGAAAAGCGTGCTGGCTTGCATACGGCAAAATCCGACCGCATGCTGTTAGACATACTGGTCATGTTGCACACTGCATTTAACATACTTTTTATTGGGACATTTTAAATCATTTTCTGGCATACTGAATAGATAGTATGGTAGTATAGGTATTGGAGCGCAGGGTCAGTTTTCCCTTGCTGAAGCAAATAGAGAGGCGAAGACCCTCCCCTTCCAGTGGACCTCATGGGACATTTATCTCGGAAAACAAAATTCTAAAATGTCTGTCGGTGAACAGGGAGAGACTAACAATTATTTGATCCCAATTGAATTGAGCCATGAATTACAAACGTTTGTCAATTTTAAAGATCATTTTGCAAGTGGGGTGAGCTGGTCAAAATCTGCACGGCTTTCTACGTCAAAGAGTCATGGTGTCATGGAGTTTCGACTTAAACTGGTCAGATAGTTGGGGCTCGTCCCATTTACAATAAAACACTTTCCCTGAAGCACAGAGTGTGTGTGTGTGTGTGTGTGTGTGTGTGTGTGTGTGTGTGTGTGTGTGTCCTTCGATGCATTCTGCAAGTTGTTTCACACCTTTGTGTGTATGAGACAATATGTGTGTCTAGCTGACAAGAAAAGCTTCCTATTTGGTGCGTTTCCTAAAAGAGGGACTTCTGTGCATTAGTCAGTAGAAACACCTCACACCCAGTCCGGGTGCATTACTTCATGTCATTATTTCCTGTCCTCATTTGACTTTTCGGTCTCTGCTTTTATTCATTACATCATTTACTAAGGCTGCTCGATTATCGAAAAAAATAATCATATTATTTATTGAACTTAAAAGCAGTGAAACAGTTAAACAAATCAACAGTGAAAACACCTTGAACTGTGAATTTTCCCTTTTTATACTTTTATACGTTTTTAATTCAGAACACAAGACAATAAAAGAGTTTAGGGACTGTTTGTTATTTAATTAAGGAGCCACCGGAGGAGTTTTGTGGCCTCTAACCTAAAAAGACGTGACCCTCCCCTCGTCAGTAATAATTTTCCTATAACCCTCCAAAATGATTTGAAAAGGAGGGATGACCCTCCCCTTGCATGCAAGTTTGCACTTACCAAAGATATACAGATACCATTTGATTTTTACAGCCATGACGTACAGGAGTTAACCTCTGCATTCTCATCTTACACATCCCACTCCTCTGTTATGGTGTGGTGGCCATTTCAGTAGATTTACTCACTAACATAGTTGTGGAAACACAATAAGCATGGAAACTAAATGCACACTTCCTGCATTACTGAAACAATAAATAAAACATTGAGACCATTCAGCAAAGGGAAATACCAATTCAACACTGGTTGCTATGGACTCGTCACTAGGCTTCGTCATTGTATATTTTAGTACATGGGTAAAGGTGCCGAAGCTGAACATTATATTCCAAAACACACGTTTATTTTTAAAGCATAATTTAAATTACATTGTAACAATTTAACAATTCGCCCTTATGAAATCCAATCGCGGCACGGCTGTTTTGGAACGCAATAGACAGACGCTTAAATTCAACTAAAATGTAACAGTGAACAATCAGTGTTGGACCTCCAGTCTGTTGAGATGCCTCTCCAAACGCAGAAACCAAGCGCAGTCACACCATAAAACGTTAAGACACGTTAAGAAAAAACGTGACACAAAAAAAAAGTAATCCACAGCGATCAGGAGATCCACAAACAGAGTCACGGTGTATCCAGCAAGGCCGGATACACCGAGCGTCACATTCACCAGCCAGCTCCAAACAGGTGAACGAGGCCTCTCCACTTCACCGTTTAAACAAAGTGGAATAAACGTATACAAGTCCAAATCTACACAAAACCCGCAATCAATTAGTAAGCTGACATCACATTTATATACATGGCATTTAGGAAACCTTTATTGCAAGGTTAGCACGGCAAGATGTCCAGACTAGAGCAACAGTAACTTTTGTTTTTTGCGTCCTGCTGCTCCCATCGTCAGCCAGGTAATATTTTTTTTACTAAAGCAGTATATGAAATCAGATGTATTACCTATCACCATTTAGTTGTTTTGTGTTATTTAAGATATTTATAAAATATCTGGTCATGCCAGATTTTTTAAACAACGCAATTACCCGTTTTAGCCACCAGGGGGGCAGTGCTCCTCCTGCACCTCCCCAGCAAACACTGCGTATGCGGTCAGACCATCTGCTAGGGGGCAGAGACTGAGAGCTACATGGAGCTACATGGATAAATATGCACCAAACAAGCCACTTTGAAATTTTGCTCTTTTCATGAATAAAAAAGTTGGGTGACCCCTCCCGGCTCATCTTGACTGGAATCTGGATATTAATGCGATTTAATTATCGGCAGAAAACTTTGCACATGTCGTGTATTTCATGAGACAGGTGCAAAGGGAGTAATTGTCATTTTTTTCTGTACTTTTAAAGCTACCCCATATACTTATACTTCACTGGTTTGAACAGTTAACTTCATTTAATATTGTATGTGGTGTTTTCTTCTGCGGGGTGCAAATGTTCCACCAAAACAAGTTCCTTCCTGAGACTATTTAGCAGAGCCACCGTCGCTGCGTCCGGAGCTTAGCGCCGCCAAGGACGGTTGTGATTGGTTTAAAGAAATGCAAACAACCCAGAGCGTTTTTTCCCCCCCCTCCTATCCCAGAATGCATCTGTGGTGTAGCCAGACCTTACTCAACAGCGCTGGGGAGAAAGTTCTGGCAATGTGAGACTACTACGAGTGTGACAATGCTGAAAAATGACAAGTGTTATTGTGTAGGATGTATCTGAACTCGTAACCGTTTGCAGTGAATTCTTGTCTGTGCTTTAGCAGCTAAATGCTCCACTTTCCTCACCGGCTCCTGTCTAACTGTATCTGTGTGAAGTGGGTTTTTCAAAGCTTGTTTGATAAGAACATGTGATGCATGAAACACTGAGACTGAACCAAAACAGTGTACGGTGTAAAATCTAAACTAGGAACTTAACAAAAAATGTCTTAAAGCTCCGTAGAGTCTGATAATGTCCAGAGTCTAAGGCTACATTCACACCGCAAGTCTTAATGCTTAATTCAGATTTTTTTGCTCAGATCTGATTTTTTTTGTTTTTGTTTGGCTGTTCACATTACCTTTTTAAAATGTGGCCTATATCAGATTCCAGTGTGAACTGTTTGCGGTTTCAAACTGACCCGCATGCGCAAAAGAACAATAACGATGACATCAGACGCGGCACGCCGTTGCACTAAAGTTAGGGAGGTTATGGAGAAAGTCAGCATATTCACTTTTATTTTAAAATGGTTGTGTAATGGCAGCTGTAACATTAATGAGCAGGTGCTGAGGAGGAGAAGAATGAAGAGAGAGAGACAAATTGGCTATTTTGGCCTTTTGCGGGGTTATGGCTGCAAATTCACTCTCCCTCCATTGACTTGCTCCATCACTGTTCTCCATGTTGTAGGCCTAGTCAAGTTTTTAATTTGACTGTCTGTGTCTAGGGATAACTCCCGCCGGCGCATAATTGTGACAAATGTTGATGTAGATTGACGTAAAAGTCGCATCAAATCCGCCCTGGTTGTTCACACTGCGGCCGCATTGAAAAAAATCAGACCTGGGTCTGATTCAGGACCACATATGGAAGTGGTCTAAATCTGATTTGAGAAAATTCAGATCTGGGCAAAATTTGAGTGTTCACACTACTTCTGAAGAAGTCTGACCTGGTCACTTGACCCCCAAAAAAATCAGATTTGGGCCACTTTTACCTGCAGTCTGAACGTAGCCTAATAGCTTCACCACAAGTGCAAACCACTATTTGAAACCTTCCCAGTTCCCAGGAAAACCACAGGTGCAATTCTGAGCGCATTGATCCGGTTTTGTAACAGTTTCTATTGCCTTAATGTGGCCAATGTAGTTTATTTTGACTCAATCCCACACACGCTGTCCTGCTGCTGGAAATACTCACTACACCACCAAATTGTGGAATTATCTGCTGCTGAAAAGTCTCCAACAAAGTCACTTTTCTGCCTGTTTGTGTTATAAAAACTACACTGACCAGCTGTCTAATGGAGTTACAGATGAAATTAGGGATGTCCCGATCAGTTTTTTTAAATATTGAATATCTGCCGATACGGAGTCCCGATCTCATACTTGTATTTAGATAGATACTTTATTCATCCCGAGGGAAATTTTAGGCATCCAGTAGCTTAGACAACCATAACATAACAAACACACATATATCTCACATACATAAAAATCACTCACAGACATTTAAAGAGTTAAAGGTGCTACGGTAGAGTGTGTGCAATGGTGGTAGTGCAAAAGAGAACAGTGCAGGGATTGAACAGTGCAATAGCTTATTAAATATTAACTATGAACTATTAAAATACAAGAATGTAAACAATAGAATTAGAATTGCTTGACAAACAATAAAAGGAAAGAAATATACGTTGTGTGTGTATATACAATATATAACAGAATAAGTTATAAGATGTAGATGTTATTGCCTATATAATAGAGCTGTAAACAAAGTAACTAAAGGATGTCTTCAGCACTTTTGCAGAACTCACTCATATAAAATCAACTTCTACTTAGAATGGTTTAGAATTTACTGACTTAAATGATCTGAGGACGGTTATCTGAGATCAGTTCAGCCCATATCGGATCCGATACTTAGGATCGAGATCGGGACATCCTTGGATGAAACTTTATATTTGTCAGTTTAAAAAAACATTAATTCTTCAGTAGGAACCAATGGGCTGGTGGTTAGGTTCCCAATAAAACCACAGGTGCAATGAATTGCTCGGGCTTCGTAATGGTTTCCATTGCGTTTTTATACTGGATCGAATGATTTCTGACGCATGCTTCCACATCACAGCGCGCACTTTCCAGTCGCTTCTAATGTGAAAACTCAAACTCCATTTTGTTGCATGAAAATGCAGGCCTCTACCAGAACCCGTTAGTTCCCTGTATTCAGTGAAAGCATTAACTGCATAAAAAAACCATCAAGGGGGATGTGAATTTCAAGCAATGGGTGGATGATTTGTGTCTGACATGCATGTGAGGGAGATGGAAACCCCTCACCCACTTCTATGAAGTTTGGTGATTTAAAGGAAACTGCACGACCACAGTTTTCACACCTAGATCATCTCTCTCTCTCTCTCCGTTGAGTTATAAATAAAAGCTTTCATGACAAGTCAAACAGTTTGAGAGAACTTCAGGGCAAGACACACACGACCGTCAGGCAGTCAGATAGGTCTTTATCCAGCCTGTATCCGTCCTCGGCATCGCTCCATCAGGGATTGAAACCGCCAATCTCACACACACACACACACACACACACAGGGCCTCGACAGACTTGGGATTCGAACCAGTGGCTATAACGAGCGGGGCTACAATGGTTGCCACAGCGAGGGCAGTGGTCTGCCTGTCTCTCTGGTTGTCTGTGTGTCAGGTCCGGGGCTCCTACATCCCTCCGAAGATGAACAAAACCATCCAGGACCTCCTGCAGCACTATGTGAGTATAAAGTACTACGACTGTTTGCTGTTACCTTTCACTTATGACTGTTGTCACCTGTACTTATGACTGACAACTGACATAGTATCTGCTGCTTTCACACTCACCACATACACAAGCGCACTTTTTCTCCATTCACGTTATGCATGTTTTTCCATTCACTTTGTGCATGTTTAAAGTACTATTTAGTTTTTTTATGTTTTAGTCCATTTGCTGCAAACATTGTTTATCACAATCATTCATGTTATTTATTATTATTATTATTATTATTATTATTATTATTATTAAAGTTTTTCTAAGTTAGCAATTTATGAATGATATCAGTCATGTGTAGGCGACTGCAGGGCTATACTATTCCTTGATGGTGCATTCAAGGACACCCATCTTCTAAGTTTTAGGAGACGGAAAGAGACAGTTAAAAGCACTCTTTTTTTAAATGAAAGAAACGAGCGCTTCACATTTTTATTTTAGGATTGATTTTTTCTCTCTTTTTTTTAACGGAACATTTCAATGAAATGCTTTGCAGCAGTTGAGAAACAAAGCTTAGATGTCGCAGTGTCCTTGAACGCACCATTGAGAAAAGTCTCAGATAGTATAAATGCAATTTAAGAAATTAACTAAATTCACATAATTTTATTCACAACTAGTGTGATTATCTGATATTGGAGCTTGTCAACGGCACGTCTCTGAAATCTCAGATGTCAGATTGTCCTTGAATGCACCAATAAACAGTTTTCAAGAGTCACTGAAAGTTGAAATGCAATTAATGACCAAATTCATATTATCTTTTTCACAATGTGTTTGATTATTACAAGTCTTTTGTTTGATTATCTGATGACAGTTTGTCAGCAATGTCTCTAATAGTTCAGATGTCGGACTGTCCTTAAACGCATCAGTAGGGACAGTTTTCAAAAGTCACTGAAAGTTCAAATGCAAAATACGATCAAATTCATATTATCTTTTTCACGTGTTTGTTTGTCATTTGCTTTTCATGCATTTTCAACAAAACTCGTTAACAACAGTCACCAATAATTTTTATTTATTTGGCTAATATGTGAAAAAACACTGACGTGGTGCCTTTTGATTTGATTCACATCAAGCATGACCTGAAGTTTGTTTGTCTTTTTTGCAGAGTATCCCACCTAAAGAGAGATTTAACGGGAGGCCGGTCTTCTCTAAAGAACCGCTGACTGGAAAAATGGAGGTAAATAAGTCAACTTGCTCATTGGAACAATTTAGCTTCTATACATCTACAAATAGAAACATAAAGTTGGGGTTTTATATATATATGTCCACTGCCTTTAATCTCACAGTCTCCTCTATTCAAACATCAGAAGAAATGTCTTGTCTCAGGCACAAATACAAACACTGTCTCAACCATAACATTAATGGAACCTTTCTGTCTTTCGGAGAGAGAGATCTGAAGATTAATACCACTGTCTTGTGTGCTTCTAAAGTACTAGCTGGGGGTTGGTTAGCCTAGCTTAGCATAAAGACTGGATGGAGGTGGAAACAGCTAGCTTGGCTCAGTCCAAAGTGGAAAAAATGCACCCACAGCTGACTTAACACACATTTGTGCACAAACGGAAATGCAGACATCCAGCTGTTTCCCCTTGCTTCCAGTCTTTATGCTCAGGGACATAGCACAAAATTCTGGACCCTGTAGAAATGCATTCTCTATGGGTCCCGTCCCACATCCACAGCTATTCATTCTAGCATCTTTTTGGGCCCTCCTCACATGAGGGCCCTGGGTACTCAGTCCCCTTTCCACCCCCAGTCCAACACCCCTGTTTGTGCTAAGCTAGGCTAATTGCCTCTTGAGTCCAGCTTCGTACTTCACGCACAGACATGAGATTGGTATTAATCTTCTCATCTAAATCTCAAAAAGAAAGCAAATAGGCTTACTTCCCAACATCATTCATTTAGGATCAGGTGGCACACAGCCTGGCACATTAAACAGATCAGTGAGCTTCACAGTTAGGGAGTGTTAGCGTACTTCTAAGGGAGTGTTAGCGTACTTCTAAGGGAGTGTTAGCGTACTTCTAAGTGCACTACAAAGTATCTAAGCTGCTGGTGTTTTCCTCGGGTCACAGTCTGACACTGTGAACAGAGTTCGCGTTGCGGTTCCTGTGGTTTTTATTTTCCTGCTGGCTTTGCAATGTGCAACCTTGTAAGTGCAACTATTCTCAGGCTCCGAATTAAACTTTCACTCTTCACCAAAATGAACAAGACACTTCACGGTTTGGTTTCGAGTACCGAGCGAGTTGAACCACTAAACACCAGCCCTGGAGTCTTTACATGTTACAGTCTGCAGAGCTTCAGGGGGTTGTTTGCAGCTTGTTGTGAGGTCTTCTGGGGTTAACAAGATAATATCTGCATAAGATTGAGGCACTGCAGACTAGCTTTAAAGCTGTGGTAGTGCTTCATGCTCTATACTCTACAAATAGACTTTACACAAAAGGAAGAAATAAGATAGAAATCAGGTTTAGATCTGAAGGTTTTAAAGTGGACCTGAACCCTTTCCTCCTCAGCCAAACAAATTATTAGGTAACAATTTAAAAATAAGCAGTTGACTCAGTGTGTGTGGATTTTTTTGCGTGGAAAATAAACCTTTTTATAGTAATAGTTTGCGATTATATTGTCATTCATAATCGACGATTCTCTTTAAGCTCTTAAAAAGTGTCCGCTGTCCCGTTGAGCTGTTGTGGCGGCGAGAGTCTCGGCACTGTCGCATGTGTTCTGGCATCAGAGAACCGAACGTGAGCCGGCTCTGGCCCGACAACATTTGGACATAATTGTTTAGCAGCACTTGGATCAGCTTTCGGCCCCATTGTTGGATCCTGTATGAACAACGTGACGTTGTCTTGGCCCAACTGGTTGTTGGAAGAGACGATGAATGGCGCATATTCTTTGTTTCTTTGTTTCAGTATCGTTATGAAACAATCTGATCATGATTGTTTTGTGGTTCGTATCTTATCATCCACTGGCTCGACCCTCTGTGAGTTGATTCTGAAAGCAGTTAGGTTTGAGACACACGAATACTGTATGTACATTCTTGCTAGCCTAGAAATCTAGACGCACCGTAGGGGCAGCAAATGTAATTTGCAGTCAGGGTCAGTCTAGCAACTCTCCGTTGGCTTGCGAGCTGGAAAAACCAAACTCTGGTCAGGCCAATGACATTGTGTATAGAGTCGGTGGGCGGGCTTAACATAATGACGGCAGAGTTGCGACGGTTCCACGTGAATTCCCAGAACAAAGAAGATGGCCGCTGCTGCTGGCGAACAGCGGTCTTTGGAGTCGGCTTTGGCCGCGACTCTGGAAGACTTGGAGTTCAGCTTTTCTTTGAGAAAAGAACAAAGAACGGCACTGAAGTCATTCTTAAAAAAGGAAGATGTGTTCAGAGTTTTGCCGACCGGATACGGCAAAAGTTTAATCTATCAACTAGCGTTGCTCTGGTTGGTTGTAGCACTATCCTATTGCGTGCAGAGAGAATTTGAAAGACAACCGTTTATCCCGCCCCTCCGATTGAGCCCAGCCAATGGGGAGTTCCCAGACCCAACATCTGGATGTGGGTCTGGCTTGTCAGGCTACATTCTTGCTCCATTCGCTTAAATTATGTGAGAGTAGAAAGATAAGAGAGGCACCTGAGGAAAGGATTGGTTCAAGGTTGGTTCACGCAGATAAATCTTCAGGGAGGAAAACAGTGAAATTTATGGTACAAATTTATGACACTAATTAAAACAAAATGGGAGGCTTTGCTCAGTTATTTTTTTTGTTTGTTTTTTTACACAGAAGGAATGTAAGATATTCACAACAAGTATTGAGGAACATTTTAAAATTAGGTTGTCAAGAAATGTCATAAAAGTCCGAAATATGTTAATGTCAGGATGATTTAAAAAATAAATCATTCAGGTATTCATGGTGGTACACAGAGATCTGGTGGTATTTAAAAGCCACCCACCCCACACACCCCTTTGGGTTTTCCCATTTAGTTTCTCCCTCACCACATTAACATAAGTTTTACATTTCATCCCCTGAATTTGTTCCAGCGACTGAGTTTCAAACCTGTTGCCGATGTTGGAGTATGACATTCATGTTTCACAGTCAATGAGTGGCATTTCCCTTTAAGGCCTACTCTGTGCTTAATTTAACTCCTGTGTGCGAAACCACAGTTTTTTTTTTTTTCCATTGTGTAAAACCGTTTTCAGCACCCTGAGTGGTACAAGATTGAGAAGACCAGCTCTTTTTTTTTATTGAAAGGACTAGACCACTGATATTATATGGTTTAGGAAAATAACTACCTTTTTTTTACACCATCAGTTTTGAGTTCCTACTTTCTATATTTTCAAGATGCCTAAATCATCGGTGTTCTTTAATTGAAAACAGCTGACATTTAAATATCAACCACCAGAAACTAAATATCATTTGTTTCCTCTCTCAGGGAAAGCGGGTGTTCATGGGAGGCGTTCTGGAGACGTACGAGAAGCTGATTGGCCAAATGTTGAAGCAGCAGCCCACCCCGACTCCCCAGACAGATGGGACCAACAAGCGTCTCGCCTCTGCCACCGCCGGCACTGGCAGTGATGACAGCGTCAGAACAGGGCTGAACTACATCCTGGAGAGGGTCCAGGAGCTAAAGAAACACCATTACCATGAGCAAGAGAAGCTTCTGCAGGAGCTGAACTCTCTCCAACACATCAAGGTAAAGAGACGTACACTCACACTGACAGTAGGGCTTATAAAGGGTTTGTAGAGGCCTTGAGTAGGGGCTACCGTTGAGGCTTATGTAAAGGTTGTGAAGGGCTTGTTGCTGCCTGATTCATACAGGAAACCTGATTTGTTTTATGCATGTGCGAAGATGGTTGAGTTGAGGCATTGACCTCGACTGGTTAGGGTCAGGATAGCCCATTGGTCAGGGGATAGGACCTGAACAAATGGGGTTTCCTGTACAGATTGGGTAGTGACGGGTTAGGTTTACGGTTAAAACGCAGCGCCCGGGATAGGGGCCACGGGCACAAGGGGACCACTGATGTGGGAACAGACTTTAAAAACTCCCTAAACACCAGGTTCGGATATCTTAAAAAGCCATATAAAGAGACACAGATATTAAAAGGGTTAGGGTTAGGTAGGCTTACAGATGTGTGGGCTTTAAAGCATTGTTTAGGGGAGGTCTTAGGCTTTTGGATGGTTATGGAGGGCTTTTGGGGGCCTATGTAGGGCTTATACCAAGACATATCAAATGGTTTATTGGGCCTATAGGCAGCATATGTAGGGGCTTAAAATAAGGCTCAAGGAAGGATTGTTTTGGACGGAAAGCTTCTGGGAGGTTTATTTAGAGGTCTATGAAGGGCTTAAAGTAAGACTTAAAGGGCTCATATTCTGCTTTTTGGCTTTTCCCCTTTCCATAACATTAATGGAACCTTTCTGTCTTTTGGAGAGAGAGATCTGAAGATTAATACCACTCTTTTGTCTGCTTCTAAAGTACAAACTGGGGGTTGGTTAGCCTAGCTTAGCATAAAGACTGGATGGAGGTGGAAACAGCTAGCCTGGCTCAGTCCAAAGTGGAAAAAATGCACCCACAGCTGACTAATTAACACACATTTGTGCACAAACGGAAATGCAGACATCCAGCTGTTTCCCCTTGCTTCCAGTCTTTATGCTCAGGGGCATAGCACAAAATGCACTGTAGAAACGCATTCTCTATGGGTCCCGTCCCACATCCACAACTATTCATTCTAGCATCTTTTTGGGCCCTCCTCACATTAACATTAACTTTGTAACACACGTTATAATGCTCGCCTTGCTGCTAGAGTGGAACGTCCTCATGCTCTGTTTCTGACTGGCTAGTAGTCCTTACCTAGCTACTGAGCATGTGCGGCTCCCAACAAAGAGTGAGATGTCTCACTCTGTAGCTAAAACGAGAGCTCAACACACAGGGTGAAAAGAGGAGCTGCAGCAATGTGCAGTACAACAAAAATATGGTGTTTTTTGAAAATTAAACCATGTAAACCTATTCTGATACAACCTCTAAATACAATTATGAACCTGAAAATGAGCATAATATGAGCACTTTAATAGAAAGTTCATTTAGGTTTACAGAGGGCTTATGTAGGGTTTGACATTGATTACTGATGTAGGGCTATTCCACCATAATACTGTGGTCTTAGGATTTTTTGTAAAATGTGTCTTTCTGTCTCTCTCCCTCCTAGCTGGATAACCGTGTGGTCCAGAGCAAAGCTTTGTGGGAGCTGCCGTGGCTGTACGAGGAGGCGAGCTCATTGGATGACGCCAACATGCTGAGGAGGAGGAGACGCCGCCGTCGCCGCCAAGCCTGGAGGGTCAAGACTCGTCCGAGAGCCTGAAACACCAACAATATGTCAACCATGACAGCAACAGGGATGATTAGCGACAGAAATTTAAATTGATTAAAAAAACATGAATTTCATAATACCAAAGAATATCCAAATTTAAACCAGCATGCCAACTTTTTATTTTATTTTCTAAGAGGTTATTGAAGAGGTTATTTATAAATAAATGTATATTTATTAAACCAGCAGCCTAAGCCTAGAAGATATTGTACATTTTTAAAATTCATATATCTTTTAAAGGATGTTCGGAGCTCGATACTTGTGTATGTATGTAGAAGTGGGGCGGTTTGATCCTGTGAAATGTTTATGACTAAAAGTCAATCAACTCACTTTATCAATCACAATATCGATCAATTTCTACCTGGAAATACTTGATTTTTACTTATTTAAAAATGCTTATTTAATGCTCAAATCAGCCAGATAGAATTATAATATATTTAACTGTCAGCGGCACAGGTTTTAAACATTACTCATATAGTACAAAGTACACAAGAATTGAATACTGACATAAACTTAAATGCACTCTGAACATTTGGGTCCAGCACTGAAGTAGAAGTACTATACTAGGGATTTTTGTATTTTACTGACATGTAATATTCTATTTATGTTTGTATTTAAAGTGTATTTAATAATTGTAATTCTGTGACTGATGCTAATTTATTGTATTTATTGATTGGTACATGCAGAGAAATGCAACTGAATAAAGCACAATGAACTTCATTTTCTAATTGTCATGTTTTTTTGCAGATGATAAGATGCACTTTGTTATTGATTTGACGTCGCCATTAAAGTTGCGCTCGGAGTCAGAGTTTTTGGTTTTCTGAGACGGAGAATGGAGATTAGTTGACTCTTTAGCCATGTTTCTTGCAGCCAAGACAAATTTTCAGTTTTGTTTGTGTTTAACTAAAGAAGATTCAGGCACAGCCAATCATAGACTATGTTTACATGCACACCAATATTCCACTATTATTCCAAATATTTGACAATATTTTCTGAATTTGATACAGGTCATGTAAACAGCATATTCCGGTTGGATATTCCAAATAAGGCCTTTTTCTGACTATGGCATTTTTCAATTAAGACGTGGGATATTCCGGTATTATTCGGGTTTTAGAAGCATTCTTTGGACATATATACAGTGACATATATACAGTGCATTCAGAATATGGGTCTCGATTGGGGGTTTTACAGCGGTTTATGTATCTATCCATCTATCTACATCTATACATACAACGGAGACTCTTGTAGGTCCTTGAATTTGTCCGATTATTCCAGCATTGGTCCTTCCAGAAGACAGAAGTTCCTGAATCTTGTTGTCTCTTGAGTTATTATCCGGACAATGAGTTTCTCTATTCACGCACTCAATCAGACGTTGCATAGACTTTGCACTCGGGAGCTGGCAGGGTAAAGTCTGTTCGATGTCTAATCCAAATGATTCGGACATTTGCGTTCTCCCATTCACCACCTCTGGGTAATACCTATTAGTTCACGTCTGCAGTTCATGTGTGAAAGAGGCCATGGACATCTGAAATGTGACGAGGCCCAAAATAGGCCCAAACCAAAAAGATTGTAAACCCCAGGTTTATTCTGCAACATGTTGTAATTTACAATCTTGTCTTTAATGCAAAATTATCTGCAACATAACTAATGTAGTAACTAAAGCTGTCAGATAAATGTAGTGCAATATATAGCAGAAGTAAACATGCTGGGTTACTTTCCAGCTGTTAAAGGGTCAGAGATAATCATATTCAACACAGAGAACAAACTGTTGTGTTGAAGCTCAGAGATCGTCTGCAGGCAGATCCCCCCACCCTCCCGCGCACAGCCACTCATGTCACTTCCTGTGACATCACTTCTGGTAAACAGCAGGTAGTCTTCTTTTACTGTAACTGTGGAGCCCTTTATGCACCCTGGTGGCCCTGTGTGTTTGTGAGGTTGTGACTTCTAAGAACTGGAGCTGTGCTTCCCCCGCAGGCAGCAGCTGAGCACAGCCGTGTCTTTGTGTGTGGTCAATACACTTCACAACTGTTAGATGCATTGTAGAAAAAACAAAGAAACTTAAAGATATATTATTTTCTATCAGTTTCCTCTTGTTACTTTATTTTCTGTCGGGTGGAGACGATACTTCCTCAATGTTGAGACCATGTTCAGCCATCCAGCAACAGTCAGACCAAAGGAGGGTGTTGTTCTAAATTTGTCTTATTGTACACAAATCCCATTTAAAAAGTCCAACTGGTCATCTGACTTCCTGTCTGTGGCTCTCATCTCCAAACCCCATTGGTTCCTACTGAGGACGTAAATCTTTAAAAACACAAATACTGTATGTAGGCCTTGTAATTTCCTAAAACAGCTGGTCACTGTAGTTTTAATCAAACAAACGGGAAGAAATACTGAATTTGCACTCCTTTGAGTGTTATCAGTCAAGAAGTTCAGGTCTATAAGTCGAAAGTGTTAGCATGGTTAGCATTGCTAAGCCTCTGCCCTGATTGACAGGTCCTAAAGCATCCCCGGCTTCATTGTCTATTTTAAAATAAACCTGACCATCATTTACCAAATGAACATCATTCTGTGTTGAAGAAGACTTGAAACTAGCGATTGAGACCATAAACTTGTTAGGGAAATGTTTAGTGAGTTAATAAAAAGAGAGAAGTAGGCTCATTTTCTCAGACTTGTATGGGAACAGACTTCTTTTTGGAGCTGGTGGAGTCGCCCCCTGCTGGAAATTAGGGAGAATGCAACTTTAAGGAGCTTCAGCATTGGCTTCACTTTTTTGACCCGGAATTTGCCGCTTGGTTCTGACCATGCTAACAGCGACTGTTGCCATGTGACTAGATGATAACGGCCTTCTGAACCTACTAGTAGGTGTAGCAGGCCCCTTCTAACTCGTATCTATGAGACTGATAACTTCCATATAATGGAGTGATAACATTTGAAAAGGGTGGCATTTGTTGGGGACTATTTTCGGCGGCTGATTAATCCACATTTGGTGCTCTAGTGTGTGTGTGTGTGTGTGCGTGTGCGTGTGTGTGTGCGTGTGTGTGTGTGCGTGTGTGTGTGTGTGTGTGTGTGTGTGTGGGATTAAGTCGAAACAAACTGCATGGTGATGAAGGAACATGTCAGCCGTACCCCTTTTCCACCAACATGGAACAGGTTCCCTGCACTGAATTATGAAACATTTTGGGTAAATGTTTTGAGTTGTATGTTTTTTATTTTGTTAAAAAAATTAAAAGTAAAAAAATGTTAATCACAAAAAAAACAGTCATTGATAAAACATCGTTTTGAAGCGCCCACACGTCAGACGTCCTCAGAGTGATAAACACATAGTTGTTATTAAGGACGTTGGCATGAGACGGTCTGGAGGTGCTAGATGAGTGGCTGGCAGTTAAAGAGAAGTGAGATGAGTAGATAAAGGCGCCATGTTTCTGCTGTAGCCGGGGTGGAGGGGTACAGAGGAGGCAGACTGCTGCAGTGGTAAAGGGCACTTCAGCAGGACAGCAACGGAAACCATGAAAACACTGGGAG
Organism: Sander lucioperca; assembly: GCF_008315115.2. NCBI lineage: Eukaryota > Metazoa > Chordata > Actinopteri > Perciformes > Percidae > Sander > Sander lucioperca. The sequence continues at coordinate 19,495,007 of NC_050192.1, read as the reverse complement.
TCACCCCCCCCATCCCCCCCTCTCTAGCCACCACAAGTTTGTGTGTGTGTGTGTGTGTGTGTGTGTGTGTGTGTGTGTGTGAGTGAGTGAGTGTGTGTGTGTGTGTGTGTGTGTGTGTGTGTGTGTGTGTGGTGTGTGTGCGCGCAAGCACGCGTGTGCATGTAGGTAAGTTTCAGTGTGAGTCAGCATGTTGCAGATTCTGTTGCAGGTTTTTGCATGACTATAGATGAACTTGCATGAATCTGCACTGCTGCAAACTGTCTGCAGAGAGGCTCGATGGAGCGACTTCACCGTTCAAAAGTTATGAATCAGCTGTTATATCGATGTTTTTCTTCTTTCCTTCAATTTTAACTACTGTATTTAAACAGAGATGAAAAAAAAGAATAATTCAGACACCAAATATGGTATTTACATTTCAAAAGGAGAATGAAATGATTTAAACTCCCATCCAGTGGGTGTTCCCACAGTGCTGCATGATGGGAGAATCCTGTTGGAACTTGGATGTTGAATTCAAGGGGGTAAGCCAGCCACCGCAAAGCGTACCTACTATGGCGCCATTTTGATGCTAATAAGCCATCACTCCCCGTTAGCATCCCATTGACTGCCATTCATTTTGGCGCCACTTTGACAGCAAATAACTTTACATCTGAAGAGTTTAAAGACTCTATTTGTCCATTGTTTATTTCTAAAGAAACACAACAATGTATAAAAGGCTCCATTACCTTGTACCTCACGTTATGGCTCCGTAGCAGACGTTTTTATAAAAACAGGCTAACGATTGTGTCATAACCACGAGACTTACTGTCTCATAGTAGAGGAATTACCGTATAGTACAGGAGAAGCTCTCAGGCAGTTTGTCTCACATTAGCTGTTTAAGTTTAATTACTAATGTTAACTATCATTTTAGTGATCAATAATTAGCCTGTGTCTATGTTATCTCCTTACATATACCTACGCTCTCCGTCTCTGCTAGATTGGGAATGATTGAGATTTCTCTTGGCACAGCTACCAGAAGACTTCCAACTTTCAGACAGGTTGCTCACGTCACATCTACGTCTTCAAGCTCAGTTGGAGGCTGCTCAGTAACGCTCAGCCATCACCGGGAAAGTGACTTCTAATATCCTTCACTGGTCTCCGTTGCAAGTCTACGGCGTCGCTTTGTCCATTTATTTTACTGTCTATGGTTGAATTAGTTTTCCAGTCCAGAGAAGTGGAAGCGACAGAAGTCAAGGATGCACATGCATAGTCATGCGCGTAAATTTCAAATGTTTCAGTTGGGGGGGTACAATACTTTTTTTTTCTTCAGGGGAAACAAATAAAACAGCAACAAGTGTACTTGTATAGGATATGTGTAGTTGTGGAACCCCTGTAAGTAGGCAGTCAAAGCTATGTTATCCACTTTAAACATTGGATGAAGTGATTCTTTTCTATACAGTATTCTCTACTATACAGATTATGCTGAATCATTAATAAAATAGCTCACGTTACTATAGCGTTACGGAGCTTAGCGCCGCCCAAGACGATTGGGATTGGTTCAAAGAAATGCAAACAACCCAGAGCAGGGTTATTTTCTCCTATCCCAGAATGCATCTCTGGTGTTGCCAGACCTTACTCCACAGTGCTGTGGAGATAGATCTAGCAATGCTTCTTTTTTTCTTGTGAATTTTGAAAAAGAGTTTTGCTAAATGTTGATTCCAGCTTGTTACAGGCCGCATTATTGTGACAGTGAAAGAGGAACCTGTTCCCATTTAAATCTGCTTACATTTTAATGAAAGCTAGTGCTTCTGAATCTAACTGGTATCTAACCACAAGAAGATAAAATGATAAGTTTAGTTATAAGCGGGAAGTGTGTCTGTCTGTGTGTGTGTGTGTGTGTGTGTGTGTGTGTGTGTGTGTGTGTGTGTGTGTGTGTGTGTCTCACACACACGAACAGACAGATCGCAATCTAACCACTGAAACAAGATATTAGATAGAAAGTGAAGAGGAGGAGATAAGTACTTGAGAAATTACACTGAAGTTGCACAGGATGAACAGTAGTTAACTTAATGTCTCTGTGGTCCGTCTGGGACCTTTAAAATAAGACGCATTAAAGGCCTGGTTTTCCTCCCCTTCCTGTCCAATGAAAACCATGTATCTCCAGATGTGTTGATGTTGGATGTTTGCGCTAAACGGATAAAGTGTTCTCAAATTCTCATGCTTCTTACGCTAAATAAAGTCTTTAAAAAGTATCTTGGATCAGCTAGAAAATGCATCGTCACAAACCTGAAAACGGCTGTTTTTCTGACACCATGAATAGTTTTATCTTTTTAGAGATACGTGGTTCTCACAGGACAGCGACACAAACATATGGTGATCTTATAGAATATGACGCATTGCTGTAGATTAGACTACCCAACTGCGTAAAGGTGTTAAAATGAGCACAACCTTAAACATCTACAGCAGGAAGATGCAACATACACATGAATGCAGCAGGAATATTCATCCAGAAACATCAGATAGGAGAGGAACAACTCTGACAGGGAACACTTTACTGCAACATACAGACTTTAAGAAGCAGGAAAGAAAGAAAGGTCACAGTGTGTCTTTGTACTTTTACTGCAGTAAAGGATCTGAATACTTCCACCGCTGGATTTGTGAATGTGAAAAGGGGACCAGGATTGGTGGGAGAGTCCGAGGGCAGATTAGATATGCAAACTGTTTTCTACTGAAGAAATAGTCTCAATGACCTCTGTTCCCAGTGAGATCTGTGCGTGATCCAGAATAAAGGCTGATTTATAGTCGAACGTAGACGCAGAGCAGACGCTGCAGTCTCCGCAAGTGGCCTACGGCGTTGTGAGGGTTTAGACTTGTTTGCTGGGGTGTCTGCGTCATTCTAGTAGCCTGACAAGCCAGACTCACATCCAGATGTTGGGTCTGGGAACTCATCATTGGCAGGGCTCAATCCGAGGGGCAGGATAAACAGTTGTCTTTCAAATTCTCTCTGCACGCAATAGGATAGCGCTACAACCAACCAGAGCAACGCTAGTTGATAGATTCAACTTTTGCCGTATCCGGTCGGCAAAACTCCGAACACATCTTCCTTTTTTAAGAATGACTTCAGTGCCGTTCTTTGTTCTTTTCTCAAAGAACAGCTTAACTCCAAGTCTTCCAGAGTCGCGGCCAAAGCCGATTCCAAAGACCGCTGTTCGCCAGCAGCAGCAGCCATCTTCTTTGTTTTCAAGTAGCAGGGAATTCACGCGGAACCGTCGCAACTCTGCCGTCATTATGTTAAGCCCCGCCCACCGACTCTATACACGATGTGATTGGCCTGACCAGAGTTTGGTTTTTCCAGCTCACAAGCCAACGGAGAGCTGCTAGACTGACCCTGGCTGCATCTAGATTTCTAGGCAATCATTCTAGCATATCTCTTTAAGAGAATAGCAGAGCTTGTGTGTGTGTGTGTGTGTGTGTGTGTGTGCAAGGGGAGTGTGGTAGAGCGAGGGAGAGAGTGACGGGGATTAGCTTTGGAACGAGTAACGACTCCTGCAGTGGAGACGGAGTAACAAAGTGTCTCCTCTGTGCTTTCTGACCACGGTGGGAAATCTGTAGCAGGAAGAGTTAACCCTCTCCCTAATGTCATGTTGTTTACGGAGAAGAAGCCCGGAAATGAGTCAGGGTTAATGCAACGCTACCAAGCCACGGCCAAACGGACCAATCACAGTTGTTGCGGTCTATGTCGCGTCATGAAGTTACATTTCTGTGGATGTGCACATCAGGCTATGGCGTAGGGTATAATAATATATCTTTATTTCAGACTCACAAGTATGTCCTATAATTTACATACAAACAAAATACAACCCTTCTGTCATATTACAAATTTTAAAAAGTGTGTGCAAGCTGAACTGAAAGTTCAGATGAAAATAGAAAGCAGCTCTTCCTAGGACTTGTTAGAGCCTCTATGATGCTATTTTCTTTCCAAATTACACATAAATGTATACATTAATTGCCTCAATAGTGCCTTACATGTGAAACCCCCAAGTTATGTACCTACAACGTAGATTTAACGCAGAACCATAAATCAAGCTTAAGGACACCTCAGCACGTAAAATTACAATGATCTGCATGGTTAAATACTGGTCAAATTTGGTTGAACTGGCCCTTTAAGGGAACCTGAGTTTATGTGAATAAAAAGATGATTCAGGCATCTTTACATGTTTTTTTTTAGCTGTTCGGCCCCCGGAGTTTCATAGTTTCAATGCTGACTGTAGCTGTAGTGTTATGACACACACACACACACACACAGCTCATTAACATATCAGACAGAGGCACTGTGGCATTTCCATGAAACAACGCGTTTCCTGTTGCAAAGGAAGCTCTGAGTGAGTTCACAGCAACCTCACACACACACACACACACACACACACTATATACAGTGTTGCTCATAAATATTCATACCCATGCTAAAGTTGACTAAAAAAAGGAATAAAAAAATCATCTTTTGGAAATTGATCTTAATGCCTTAATTAAAAAATGAGGAAAAATCCAATCTTTAAGGACACCAATTTTTTTTGTGAATGAATAATGTATCGTAAATAAATAAATGTTCTTCCTTAAAATACAGGGGCCATAATTATACATACCCCTATGTTAAATTCCCATAGAGGAAGGCAGATTTTTATTTTTAAAGGCCAGTTATTTCATGGATCCAGGATACTATGCATCCTGATAAAGTTCCCTTGGTCCCCACATCATCACATACCCTTCACCATACCCCCACATCATCACATACCCTTCACCATACCCCCACATCATCACATACCCTTCACCATACCCCACATCATCACATACCCTTCACCATACCCCCACATCATCACATACCCTTCACCATACCCCCACATCATCACATACCCTTCACCATACCCCCACATCATCACATACCCTTCACCATACCCCACATCATCACATACCCTTCACCATACCCCCACATCATCACATACCCTTCACCATACCCCACATCATCACATACCCTTCACCATACCCCCACATCATCACATACCCTTCACCATACCCCCACATCATCACATACCCTTCACCATACCCCCACATCATCACATACCCTTCACCATACCCCCACATCATCACATACCCTTCACCATACCCCCACATCATCACATACCCTTCACCATACCCCACATCATCACATACCCTTCACCATACCCCCACATCATCACATACCCTTCACCATACCCCCACATCCTCACATACCCTTCACCATACCCCCACATCATCACATACCCTTCACCATACCCCCACATCATCACATACCCTTCACCATACCCCCACATCATCACATACCCTTCACCATACCCCACATCATCACATACCCTTCACCATACCCCCACATCATCACATACCCTTCACTATACCCCCACATCATCACATACCCTTCACCATACCTAGAGATTGGCATGGGGTACTTTCCATAAAATCATCTCTCAATGCAAATCAAACCAGCTATTAGGCTAACTGACATAAAACCATGCCAATCTCTAGGTATGGTGAAGGGTATGTGATGATGTGGGGGTATGGTGAAGGGTATGTGATGATGTGGGGGTATGGTGAAGGGTATGTGATGATGTGGGTCTATTTTAATTCTAAAGGCCAAGGGAACTTTATCAGGATGCACAGATCCCATGCATCCTGATAAAGTTCCCTTGGCCTAATAGCTAACTGAGATAAGATCCATATCAATGCAAATTCACAAAAACAATTTGTGTCCTTAAAAGGTCGGATTTTTCCTCATTTTTTAAATTAATGCATTAAGATCACTTTCCAAAAGATGAATTTTTTATTCCTCTTTTTAGTCAACTTGACCATGGGTATGAATACTTAGGAGCAGCACTGTATATATGTGTGTGTGTGTGTGTGTGTGTGTGTGTGTGTGTTATAGGCCTATTAATGTACGAGAAATCATACATAAAAATACTATTAATATTCTTTATTGATTTACTATCTTTCTAACAAGTGGGGAGAAATACATATTTTAGCTAACTTTTTTGCACTTTAATGTAACTCTTCTAATGTATTGTCGAGATTTTCACAATAAAATGTTGCATTAATACCATATTGAAGCTTAGACAGAGAAAACTCCTCACAGACTTTCTAATGATCATGTCTTCGATGGAAAACTAGTCTAGAGAAGTCCAAGGGTTTTAAAATGGCGTAATGAGATATCATTAGATATATATTAGATGAGTAACAGTCATAAAAACCTAACATATTAACAATAACTGCTCTGCATGGTTGGAAAACTAATTTCATAAGAATCCAAAGCCTCTGCTGATATCTGGTGGACAAAGTGTGCAACTACAACCAGAGCACAGCAGCAGATAGATCCATCTTTAAAGTTCCCATATTATGCTCATTTTCAGGTTCATAAGTGTGTTTTCGGTTTCTATACTTGAACATGTTTACATGCTTTATTGTTAAAAAAACAACAACACTATTTTCATTATTAGTTTAGTTATGTTTAGGAACCAAAACTGCTTAGTTAGGTTTAGAAGAAGACGCTGGTTTGGGTTAAAATCAGATGTTACTTTATTTCCTGAAAGTTACGCACGTGACGCTGAACGTGACGTTTGTTCCGTGAAGTTAAAAAACCTCATAATTTACTTTTATATTTAAACGGGACATAAACCCCGGTCTCCTGGGTGAAAGTTTTGTGTTTGTTTGACCGGAACTTGGCGCTCGTATATTTTGTCCATAGGCATAGATGCAGGGGATAGAGACAGAGCACATTTAAAGGAACACGCTGACTTATTGGGACTTTAGCTCATTCATAGTAACCCCCAGAGTTAGATAAGTCCATACATACCCTTCTCATCTCCGTGCGTGTTGTAACTCTGTCTGACGGCACCACCGCTAGCCTATCTTAGCACAGATCCTGGAGGTAACCGGCTCCATCTAGCCTATCTTAGCACAGATCCTGGAGGTAACCGGCTCCATCTAGCTTAGCTTAGCACAGATCCTGGAGGTAACCGGCTCCATCTAGCTTAGCTTAGCACAGATCCTGGAGGTAACCGGCTCCATCTAGCTTAGCTTAGCACAGATCCTGGAGGTAACCGGCTCCATCTAGCTTAGCTTAGCACAGATCCTGGAGGTAACCGGCTCCATCTAGCCTACTGCTCCCAATAAGTGACAGAATAACGCCAACATGTTCCTATTTACATGGTGTGATTTGTACAGTCACAGGGTGTACAAATAACAAGGTCACATGATACACAGCCATCTTCTAACCGTATACAAACTGGGAACTATATTCTTAGAAGGCGAAGCACTGCTATTTCTGCTACTTGGGCGGAGTGATTTGCAATGGGTTCCTGACACTAAGCTAACGATATGTCTGATGTTACGTGAGTTAGCTTAATTTACAGACGTATAGTTTGCCTAAAACTGACATTTGGATATTTGACTTGGTAACAAAATGCTTTAGCTTAGCTTACAGATAAATAACCTAGAAACTAGTCTATATCCACGAAGTTCCACTTCCGGGCTTCGTTGCCGTTGGAAATTCTGCCAGGAGTCCTTCTTTTCAGCCTGATGTCCGTCACCTTCCTCTTTCTTTGTTACTCCGGTGGATTTATAGGGACTATGGTTAACTGCTCCTCAGATCTCTGCAGGGTAAATCCAGACAACTAGCTAGACTATCTGTCCAATCTGAGTTTTCTGTTGCACGATTAAAACAACTTTTGAACGTACACACGTTCCACCAAAACAAGTTCCTTCCCGAGGCTATTTTGCAGAGGCACTGTGGCTCCGTCCGGAGCTTAGCGCCGCCCAAGATGATTGTGATTGGTTTAAAGAAATGCTGATAAACCAGAGCACATTTTTTTCCCTGACATTTGGATATTTGACTTGGTATCAAAATGCTTGCTGCAAACATAACGTCGGACATATTGTTAGCTTGGTGTCAGGATCCCACAGTCTCCCCATTCTTTCGGCATAAAAGCTCAGTTTTTCCGCTCGGCAGCTTATAAAAACTTAAGTTATGGGTTATTAACTCTGTTGGTAGTGTATATCACCACACAGCAGCTTTTAGGCATTTTTCTGTTGTTCAATGGAGAGGGGAGAGTTGTTTTCCCCTCCGCTGGGCGTGGCTTTCCGAGTATGACGCAATGCGCTCTGTCTCTGTAGTCGATACAGTATGTCCCCCCCAATATTTAGAAGAGGTAGATTTGTCTCCCTAAAAAAATATAAAAGAACCCACTCCCCAAAAGAGGTGAAAATAACAGTTCAGGGGGGTCAAACATGTATATGTCCTTCCCAACGAATTCAACCTCCTTCTCTTTTCTTTCTCTTCTTTATCTCTTTCTCCGTGA